>NC_083385.1:6755000-7060000 GCF_031755915.1 Ziziphus jujuba | reverse complement strand
AAAAAGAAAGTGATTAGAAACAGATCAAATTTTTTCTAAGAGTGTCCCCTAAGGTTCATAAAATAAGAAAAGCTATACCCTGTAAAATACATGTAATAAATAACCAAAAATATAAATTTAAACATAGCTATTAAACTTGCCTGAAATTTTTCCGCTGCCTGAGGATCGTTTGGATTTTTATCCGGATGTACTTGCCTTGCCTATACCAACAAAGCATGTTATTGATTATAGAAAAAAGTAGTAGAATATGAAATCGGCCAAAACAACAAATTCTTAACTGAAATTTAAGGGTGAAGAAAAGAAAACAAAACAAAACAAAAAACCATAAATCCCCAAAATTGGCTTGAGATATTTAGAAAATATGGTATATGCATGTCCAACACTACAAGCAATATTAAGTCCATTAAGAGCAAGCCAATCTTCCTCTATATCCTCCTAAATCTTAATTTTCATCCCAGAGTTGAAAATTACATGGAAAAAAGAAAAAAGAAACAACTTTTTTATTGGCCAATCAGGATTCAGTTAGGCAGGGATTGATAAAATCAAGATGGTCAAACCAATTCTGTATTTATTTCTTCATTATGAAAGATACATGAAACATAGAAACAAATAATAGACCTTGAGATAATAAGCCTTGCGAATTTCCTCCTCAGACGCCAAGGGACTGACACCTAGGACATCATAGTATTCGGTTTCCTTCACCATTCTTTTTCTTTCTTCTTTGTCTTCCACCACCTCAGATCCCCAAGCTTGGCCAAGTGCTGGCAGGTGAGGTGTGCTCAGATTGTTGGGAAAGCAAAAAAAGAAAAAAAGAAAAATGCAGAGAGAAAAAGTGAAAATAAAAAAGCATAAGGGGCATTTCATTTAGGAGCCCCACGAGCCTCACTTGCCTTTCCAGTTGCTCTTTCTTATTAAACTAATTCTTCAAACCGCTTTTCCGCGGGAGCAAAACAGTATTTTAACCGTCACTCTCCTGCCTCTTATCATTTCCCTTTCGGGATTCCTTCTTTCTGTTTTTTTATTATTTGCCTTTTTTCAGATTGCTGTCGGTGGGCTCAGATTTTAGCCAGATATGGGCCTTTAATCTGCATGGGATCCATGTGGGCTCAGACTCTCTGTGGTCAGGTGTGGGCTTTCTGTTCTAGGACCCTTAGACGTCGTCTGAGTTTTGACTTTGTGGACACTTATTATTTTCTGAATGGGCTTTTATGGTTAAGCCCACCATAAAAGTTTATATGGCTGGGCCTACCCAAGAGTGAGGATTTTTTTTAAAAATTGTCAAAGTTGCTTTTGTCAGATTATTTTAATAGAATACATAAAGGAGCATGCTTTTTGCGAGTCGGAAAAGTAATGAGATAACATCCTGAATGACGATTTGAGCTTCAAAATATCCCCAACTTACAACTCACAAGTTTGAGTTGTTTGTTTTCCTTTTTTGAAAAAATTAATTAAAAAAAAAAAAAAAACGATTGTGATGATTCTGTGAATATAATTAAAACAACTCCGTATATGATTTAAAGGAAAAATAAATAAATAAATAAATAAGATTGAGACCTACCCATAAAGCATGAGTTGTTAAAGGGATATACTCATATGATTAGGGTATGAGGAAATAATGAAGCAAATCTGACAAACGAAAATAGTGATAGCCTGTCTTTAGTTTAGGTGACATTTATGGCTGTCACGGGCAGTGAAGCTGAAGTTCTACGTCCAATATTGGCTTTAAAGAGCATATTACTGTTTTGGGCAACCACAGATATGATACAAAGCATTTGCTAGAGAAGAAAACGACAAGGAACGCAAAAAAGGTCCTACCGGGAGTCGAACCCAGGTCGCTGGATTCAAAGTCCAGAGTGCTAACCACTACACCATAGAACCGCAGCGATTTATTTTTCAAAACAAAGGATAAAACTATGCTGAAAATTAGTCAGTCACTGACCCAACAGCCAACAAGCGTACTACCTCATCTCCAGTTGAATCTTTTATTTTTGCTCTTATTTTTGCGTTTTGTAGCCAGACACGAAAATGTTCACCCTTTCTGGATCTTTAAGTTTTGTTTTTAGCTGGAATTCTGGAACTTCAAGTTGATTCACATGTTCGGACCACAGCATGTAGGGCATTGGTCCACAATCACAAGGAAAAGTAATCATTGTATGCGACACCTGGTTGTTTATTTTGATGCCGTTGTTGCCGATATCCAAACTCCAAAGGCTCCCGTCAGACTATTTTCTCTATTTCAGCTGCCTTTCTTATTATTATTATTTTTTTATTTTTTTTTCATTTAGCAAGTCTTCCCTTCTCAACGCTCCACGCATGCCACATAATCAACGAAATATGCTGTATGGACATGTGCTAAGTGTAAAAAATAAATATATTCCACTTTTTTTTTTTTCTTTCTTCAGAGACATTTTGTATAATAAACAAAAAAAAAAAAAAAAAAAAAAACAATTTCTATAAATAAAAAGTGAGCACCAATATGACCACATGTGAAGCAAAATATTGTTAAGGATCCAAATTGCGATGAACGCCAAAACTTAATTCCCATCTCTACCATCTCTTTGTCAACTTCAACAACACACTTTACTTCTTTGATTTGCCCCTTTTTCCATTTCTACTGAATTTTTTACCCTTTGTATCTTTGGTCTTCATGTAAGTAATTGCTTTTTTCTGCCTCTTCTTCCTAATTTCGTCCAAGTTTTTAATTTCTGAACGCACATGAGCATTAGGCACTGAATGCTGCTTCTTGCCGCCCTTAAATTTTCTTCGATTCCCTCTAAGTTGATGGCCTCCTACAAACAGAGTCATGTTAAGCATCAAATAAGCAAACACATATACTCGAATTCTTTTACAGGAGCAATCAACTTCCATAGTAGTCTTTTTTTCAAAACCATAAGTGAAACATTTAAATAGAGAAAAACAAGGAATGATAATGTTACATCTTTAACTATTATAGCCAGCAAGTAGAAAAAATTGTTCATATTTTACCCTTCAACAACATTACGATCTTTTCCTATACAACTACATGATGAATAGAACACATTAAACAAGTGAGACAGCGAGAAATAGCAATGAAAACGAGTTTCCAATATAGAGCATTACCAGTGGACTCTTCAGCATCCCCTTCACCACTTGTTCCTTTCAGAGATATTTTATTGTGCGAACGTTCTTTCCACTTCTTGTATATCCCAGTTTTATTAGCTTTTACTTTTGTACCACCCTCTGTCGTTACCTATAGTCCATTAAGAATGAGTAAACAATGAGTGTCAAATAAACGTTCCAGTGAATTAAATTACATAATTAGTTTAACGCATCGAATACACTACTAGTAAACAGAAAGTGCACAAATCAGATGGTCCTCAGTCATCAACTACATTTTCTATCCTTTTAAATATGAGATGTCCAATTGAGATCCAAGATTCACCATATCCTCAACCCTAACATTTTACTTGAATGCCATATTAAACACTCAACATTTGTTTGTGTCTCATCCACATCTATTGTCTTGTAAATCTGACACACTTGTTTTATATGTCGGACAGAACCCAAAAATAAAAAGAATAAAGTATTTCCAAATTTATCTACGGTTGTCAAAATAGGAAATAGAAAAACCTACCTTTCCACTAGCTGTAACACGTTCACCATTGTTTAACTTGATGTACTTTTTAGATCTCTGCCACCATGCAATTTAATTAAGTTAGAGGAGAATAGTTTACATAAAATGATAATGAGATATCAGATTTTTAAATGTTTAAAGTACTACCTTATCCCAATGATATACAGATTTTTGTTTGCGCATTCCCGCACTGTCATCTGCAACTAGATCTAAGACGGCAGATTCCAACCTAAAAAATAAGGTAAATGATGCTAAGCCACAATGAACATATCAACACCCAATTAGATGTACCATAAGCAGACTTCACAGCTAGTTAAACCAATGGCAAGTAAGTCATGGTAGTATAAATTTACCTGTTTGAATCAAAATCCCCATTAGCTTTTACAGAGAGTCCTGCTTCTGTATGCTGTAAAATGATATCAGGAACACAAATGATAGTTAAGAAGGCTTTCAATGTTGAAATGCAATGTTCAAGCCAGATTTAAATACATCATTGATGAATCTCCCAATTAGCAACTTTTAAGAAGTTAAGGATTCTAAATCAAAAGAACAACGACAGAAAGGTTTGATGACAAGAAAAATCGAACAACGTACATGATTTGTTGGTACTGAGCTTATGTAGTACTCGTCATCCTTGAAGCTTGTTGCCTTCCTTTTAGAGCCAACTTCTAACATCCAAGACAAAAATGTGAAAAGATCAGTCTCATAGTAAAACAATTTTTGTTTATTATTATTATTTGTTCTTCCTAGACTTGTCACTCCAATAAGACTCTCCCTCCCATCCCCTCCCCAAGCAATCATTCCCCCTCACTGCAGTAACTAATAGAATCTTCCATGGCACATATTTTCAGTCGTCAAAACAAAACTGAAAGAAGAAAGGCCTATATCATGACAATAAAGGGAGGATAAGATGTGTGTTTGTGTGTGTGTAAAAGAGAGAGATCAAACTGAAAGTACATTTATAGACAAGAGAAACACCTTTTTTCTCCTTTTTCTTCGAAGAAGTGATTTCATATTCAACTTCCTGCAAGTAACAAAATATTCATATAACTTATACAAAGAAATTCTAGAGAAACTATCATATAATCATTTAAAGAAAAACTCAAAATTAGATAAGAAAATAAAGCTATCATCATTAATCAGTATCAAACACTTTAGTATGTTGACAAAACTTCAAAAGCAAATATTACCATCTCAACAGACCTACCTTTTCCACATTATTCTTAGAACGTTGCTGATGGACGGAATTAATGATCTGCTCATGAATTTCTCTTTTTTTCTTCATCACATCAACCCATTGACTAGAAGGACCCTGAAAAAAGCCATAAGTAGTAATTAGTTGAAGAACATAATCATATTATGAAATGTAAGTAATTTTGATTTAAGAATTAATGACATAGTACATAATTACCTGTAGATGCTTAGACTTAGCAGCTTCACCTTCAGCTTCAAGAATGGTCTGCTTGGGTCTAGCAATATATCAGCCAGATTAAAAAACTTAAAATTCCAAATCTAACAGAGACCCAAAAAGCAATATATAGATAGTTTTATTGCTAACCTGAAATTCTTTAAGCGCTCAGAAAATGCCAATGCCATTAGTTCTCCACCAGCCAGTACGTTTTTAAAAATTGGATGCAAACCTTCACGGGGTAGTTCCTTTGATCTCCTAATTGATTCCTTGGAAGGCAATTGTTTTACCTTTGAATACAATCGAAATGCATTTGCACATGTTTTTTTTAAAGAAGTCAATTCAGCAGAAGAATCAATTGTTTCCCTTACTCTGTCTGAAACAAGATCAAGAACTGTTTGAGGAAAACGCCCATAGACAGTTCCCCCATTAGCTATCGCTTGATCAATCTTGGCAAAGACTCCATCCATATCCTGCAAAACCTCATCCTCTGTGGGTGCAGCCATAATTGGTTTTGAGAGAAATAGATGAAGATCTAAAAGGTAAGGCATATCCTCAGATGTCACAAAAGAAAAGGCAGTTCCAGTCCGACCAGCCCTAGCTGCTCGGCCCACACGATGCACAAAAACTTTTGGCTTTGGGGGGAAGTCCCAGTTTATGACATTATCAAGCAATGGAATATCAATACCCCTGGCTGCAACATCTGTCACAATCAGTAACATAGTCTTTCTTGCCCTAAACCTTGATACATGAATTTTCCGAGCATCCTGATCCATTTCACCATAACATACAGAAGGCTCAATACTCTCTGCTCTAAACAAAACGTTAAGGAACTCGACATGATGTTTTGTAGATACAAAAATTAACGTCTGCTCATTAGAACCGATTTGCTCCCTTATCAAATAAAGTAGAGCAGCAAGTTTTTCCTCCTGCCTTAACGTGAAAAAGGTAAGCTTCAAGTCAGGGCTAATCTTAGTGTCCACATCAAGCCGCACAAGCTGAGGGTCTCGCAGACCAGCTTTCGCAAACTCAGCAAGGGCACTGGGCAATGTTGCACTGAAAAGCAAGGTCTGACGATTCTCACTCAGCTGTGTAAGGATCTTATGTAACTGCTCAGCGAAACCCATACCGAAGAGACAATCTGCTTCATCAAAAACAACATACTCAACAGAGCGCAATGACATGTCATCAACCTCAGACAAATGGTGCATGAGCCTGCCGGGAGTTGCTATTATAATGTCGGGATTTTGGGCTAATTCTTCGAACTGACTTTCCATACTATCACCTCCAACTAGTAAACTTATACGAAGATCTGCAATGAAGACAGAGCTATGAACTAATTCCACCCCAGTAAAAAGTAATTCACCATTCGTTAGACTAAGAATGATAAAGTATGGCAACCAAATAATAAATAAGATGGAGATTTTCCTTCAACATATATAACACTTACCAATCAAAATTGTATAAATTGACTAATCCCTGAAATGTAGCATTACGCAATCATATAGGAGTAACTAAGCTAAAGTTGTTTCTTTTAGGTATCAGCGACAGTTCTACAAATCTTTTTTTTTTTTACAAATTTTCTCAGTTTTGCTAATATATTGATAATTATTGGCTAAAATATTCCAAATTTAATTGGTAAAAATGATATCAATAATAAGAACTGTTACCCATTAAATGTCCGAGCTCCTTGGTGAACTTAAGCGTCTGAAGCGCCAAATCCCTAGTGGGAGAAAGAATCAGAGCCCTAACACCGCTCTGGGGAACATGCTCCTTCAACCGCTCGAGCATCGGAACGAGAAAAGCCGCGGTCTTTCCGGAACCGGTGCGAGCCATTGCAACGACGTCGTTGCCGGCGAGAATGAGCGGCATGGTCTTCCTCTGAATAGGAGTAGGGACTTTGTAGCCCTTGCGCTTGATACCTCCGTAGACATTGGGGCTCAGGCCTAATGACTCAAAACCTCCTGACTTGGCTTTCTTCTTCTTCTTCTCCTGCCTCTTTTGTTCAGCTTTCGAGCTCACGCTTAGATTCATCTTTTGGCGGCCCGCCATAGAAATCTCTCTGGGAGTTTTGCAGAGGTTTTTGCTTGCGTTTTTTATTTGCAAAACTAGGTTTCGCGGATAGACATGCCAGTCGTATAGCCGACGTTTTTTTTTTTTTTGGGGAGAAATTATAAGACACAACGCTTTTCATAATACGGCAAGATTAACCTAATATTGTCCATCTCATATTTACAACGACAATGTAATTGTCTCCGTTTTATATAACGGGACCATCATAATGTAATATGATCTTTGTGACATGTCGATGAAACAAAAATAATTAATGCCTAGATTTTGAAAATAAAAATAAAAATGAAAATTAATTCGTGACGAGTCATTTTTTTTATTAAGGTGGAAAATAACCTATTTCCCATTTAAATAGTGTTATTAATAGCATAATATGTCGATATAAATTATGTTTTGAAAATACTATAAATTAACCATAAAAAAGAATACTATAAATTAAATTATAAAAACAAGTAAAACCCTACGAAATAGAAATCGCCCCACTCCCGCCAAAAAAATAAAATAAAAAAATGGCAGCTTGTTTTGTGTTTCCAAGTACAAATACTAACGTGTTTTGAGCTAAAGATAGAAATTGGGGATTAAAATTGCTTGTCTACCACATACAAATTAGCGTTGACAAACATAATCGCCCCTCTTTTAAGTCAAAAATACCATCAGAAAGACCAACATTGCAATAACATAAAACGTCGATAAAGAGTAATAAGAATGACATTAAACTCACAATATCACAACTCATTTAGAATTACATTGATACGACAAAACCACCATAAAACTCAGATTAAGGTGTCAATCAGGACTATAACAACTTGAAAATTTAGCTGTTCATCCTGACAAATTAAAATAGAAGAGAAATAAAAAATAAAATAAAAATACAATAATTTGGAATGGGGAAAAAAAAAAAAATGCTTTCATGATGAAGTTATTCTATTCTTAAAATGGATACTAGGAATTCTTGTCGACAAAGGTGAACCCTGCAAAACCCAGAATAAACACCAACTTATAGAAAGCCTTCAAAATTATGGTTTTCTACAAAATTAAAGACACTGGCATTGACAGACAACCTTAGTAACAATTTGCTCACGAAATATCAAATCGCACAACAATGCAAGTAATGTTATCTGAGCTTCCTCGTGCATATGCCTCTGCTATAAGTTTTCTAGAGGCCTCTTCTGCCTCTGTTATCCCCTGTATTAAAGCTACAGCATCCTGGAAATTGGAATGAAAACCGCTTAGAAGTGCTTTTAGATAACATAAAAAAGTAGTCTACACCGAAAAATATTCGAAATTAATGGGATATATAAGAACATTAAACTTGTTTTAAAGTTCAGTAAATATAAAAAAGATTACTTGCCTATATTTAAAATTCTTAAATGCAGTCAGAACTGAAACGGTATACAGGCTAAACCATCTAGAGGAAATGATCCTCCATTTGAAGAAATTTCTAAGAAATTTATTACTTGAGAACAAAGCTGTTCAAGAGATCACAAGCACTCACCTTATTAGAAATGACATTCCAAAGTCCATCGCTAGCAATGATTATAAAATCTACACTATCAATTTCTTCTTCCTAAGCATCAAAGATATACCATGACAACATATCAATTTGGAGGGAGAGAAAAAAGTATCAAGTCAAATGACCTATCAGCTACTCAGCTTACAATTTCAACTTACCTGTATTTCTGGCTCAGCAACGACAAATGGCTTAAGTAATTTATCTCCAAACGCACGAGAAACAGCAAGAACACCACCAACCCGCCATGTTCCTGGAAAGTTTGGAAATTCGCCGGAGAAGTTCAGTATAGATGCTTAAACATTGCAATATTAAGCAAATTATACATAAAAAAAAAAAAAAAAAAAAAAGGGTTTAAATTCAATCTTCAAAGAAAACTATGTCTTGGACACATAGTTAGCTCAAGAACGTTTATCAAGAGTTAAAAGCAGAAGATCAACTTGAGTCATATAGAACTAAATTACACCTCCACTTAGACTTGCATCATTCAAGAAACAAAACACAATTCTTTATACTGAATATATGACATGATGATGATGTATAATTTCCTATGCAATCAACTAGCACACATTACCCTCTACCTGCAAAAGCCTACATAATATGCTATATACAAGTCAGAAACAAGAATGTGTAACGTAAGACCAAGAACGCAACTTGCCTGCCCAAATGATGAAACCTCCAGCCTGTTCAATTCTTTCACGTTCATCAGATCTATCAGGTTTGTGATCAATAGACAATGGGATAGCTACAGTGAAATAGATACAGTCAATATCAGTAGAAGTGACAAAAATTATATTGTTTGTTTTAATATATGTTTATGTTCCCTTCAAAGTAAATTGTATTCTAAGCTAACTTTATGCCAAAAAGACTATATCTTACACTTGCATAAATATTTAACAAAGCAGCTATATGATGACAAAGGAATCAACCAAACTATGCTTCATTGTAATCATGGAAGAGAAATTTTAAAACTTGTCCATTATTAGTTTCTTTTCATTATAAATTTGTGACAATTTTCAAGTTATGGCTAATTACAACCCTGCTAATTCCCACCCTTAACAGAGAAGGCAGCAACCTGAACCAGCTCTACAGGCGACTACTCTTGAATCCCCGACATTTGCCACAAACAACCTGTCTCCTAACAGCAAAGCAGTTGATGCAGTTGAGCCAGCATCTTTTTGCTGACCCTTCACTTCATTAAGGTAATCAGCATCTGTCTGTCTAAAAACTTCAACTGCAAGTAAAAAATACAACTCTAAGTCAGAATTCAGAGGGAAGATAGGTATTATATGGAAGTTTGAATATAAAAATCCGCTTAATTTCTTATGAATCATACCAATCGCTGTTTTTGTGTCTTTGATGAAATCTGGATGGTTAGTTAGATTCTTAAAAAGGTTGGTTTTTAGGTATTCAGCAGTTCTTGAACCTCCATGGCCTAAAAAGAAGCAGAAGAATACCAAATAAATTCACCAAAGAGAGAATGTAATGTAAGATATTATCTAGGCTCTTCTCATCTATCATACAGTGGAAAACATTCATTATTCACTGCAGTAGCCATCAGGATAAACATCGTACATAAGGAATGTGTATGGAAAAAGGAAGAAAGCACAGTCGTCAGCTCTATGTCTAACAAAAGAAAGCCTTAAAAAACGAACATGCTAGTAGGAGAGGACATAGGAACCCAAGTCATAGGACCGTACCATCAAAAACACCAAAAAAGGCAACCATGTGACCATCAACTTCTGATATCTTCGTCTCAAAGAAGTCCTCCATGGAAGCCCTTTTACCCTTGAAACTGGAAAATCCATAGCTGAACCTTGCACTACGGTTGCCAGTGAGAAAACTAACATGAGAAAGAGACATATACCGAAATCAGGTTATACAATTCATAAAGTGTCAAGAATTAACAAATCAAACTATGTACTTGCTACAATTCTAACTCACTTTAACAACTAGTTCTGCCAAAGTATAATTCAAACCCGCCAATATATCAATTTTAATGCCAGAGGCCCCTACAAATTTTGCCTCGAAACCCACGCATCCAATTTACTTTTTAGGTGGTTTCATAATAACGCTTATTATCTGGCAGTGTTTGTCATTCCATTCCACCAAAAGAGAGAGAGAGAGAGAGAGAGAGAGGGAAAATTAGCAGGTAACCGGAGTTGACCGAACTTGGTACCCAATTGAAAGCAAGCAAGCCCACTATGTTCCACTTCCACGTAATGAAGAGGGAACCCAAAAAGCTAAAAGCTCGAACAAATAGTTTTATTACAACAAACTCGCACTATTACTACGAAGCTCCTAAATTTTAGAGGAAAAATTGACACTAATTAACCAAATAGGGGAAAAAAAAAATACCAAAAAAATAAAATAAATAAATACACGAAACGATAGCAAGACAAAAGAGGATTCCTATGAAAAACGAAGAGCGAAGCAGGAAAAAAGTAAGGAACCTGATACCGCCACCACTGTAGAGGGCGTCAGGGTCCCTGGAAGACATTACAATATCCGGTGGTGATGGTGACGGCGACGGCGATGGTACGGCGGGCAGGTCGTCTTCATGGGCGTCCCCTGATGGGGATGAAGGCAGAGCTGGAGATTCGGCAAGCTTTGTGGCCAAGGCCGTGTCGCTGCTACTGCTGCTGGTGCTCTCTGCTTCACAGTGTTGTATGATTGTGTTCATGCCGCTGCTTTTTTTCTTTTTTCTTTTTTTTTTTTCTCTATTCTTCTTCTCTCGTTTTATTTTATAAAATTATTATTATTATTTTGCATATTTATTTACTATTTATATAAATATTATACACGGTATTATTAGCATGCACAAACCCCACAGGCAAAGAGAGAGAAGCGAGAAGCCAATTTATGAGTAGCCACAGAAATCAGCTTACGAACAGAGCACAATGGTTTGTCAAAGTCAAAGATCCTTCTTTTTTCTTTTTCATTCTTTCTTTTTTTTTTTTTTCCAATAATTGAATTTGATCCAACATTGACCGTACAAACCGAGTGGACATAAATCCACACCTCTGGGCTCTCCACGTTATATTATATCTGAGACAGAGATTAGTTGTTTATATATATACATATATATATATATATTTATATATATATAAAATCAAATTACTGCACCCCAGCCCCATACATCTAATGACATGAAACATCAACCTTTAAAATAAAATCTAACAAAAAATCCTTGTCATGTTAAGTACAAGAAACATGAGGACAAATAATTTAATAGCAATTGTACTTTTTTTATTTTCGATATAATTACATACATATATATATATGAATATTATTGCATTTTTCTTCAAAACCTCTAAAGAAAATCACTTATTTATTTATTTATTTGTAAATTGTTTTTCAAATCAATATCTAAATTTGAATTTTAGGACACGACCAAGAATTTGACATATATATTCTAATATTTTTATGTATCTGATTGTATCGAAGGACATAGAACACGAGTCTACCATTTGCTTTTCAAAATTATGGCAGGCCATCTCATACATTTTAATCAACTTAATTTTTTGTTCAAACTGAATCTATTACATGTAATGATAATATATCTCATATTTCTTTTTTACAGATATTAGAATACATCTTTTCAAAGTTTATTCGATAAAATTTGAATGAAATAAAAACGAATAATATGTCTCGCCGACCAAATAGATCTATAATTTACCTCATTCTGTCTTTCATTTTTATTTACTTTCATTTTTGTTATTTTTATTTTTTGTGTTTTAAATTTTATTTAATCTACATCATGCATAAAGAAATTTTGGAGAAGGGGAAAAAAAAGCACGACCAAGGGCAAGAAAAAATGTAAGGACCAATCGTAAACTGTATGCCATCCATGAGAAAACACAGAAGTATACATGGGTTGTTCCTTCGGGTGTAGAAGAAACACAGTTTGGTACAGGATCACACCAACCGAGATTTTAAATTCTTTTTATAAGAGCACTCTGTATCTAGCTGCGTTAAAGAAAGCAAAGTTACTCCGACAGTATGTAGGAAGAAAATAAAAAAACATGCAGCTTAGACAGCTAATCACCATCAGCAACAGCCACTTGTTGAAGCATCAGACTCTGGAGGCTTTTGTTTGAAGATGTTCTTTTTCAAACCTGCCGAGCCCTCGGCCAAAAGACTGGGCGTTTCTAAAATCTGCAAACCAACATGGTCCACTTAATTATTACACCATCAGTAGAAACATCAATTATGATAGCTTAATGTGAAAAACGGCTTCATAAGATGATGTTTAATAAAAAAACCAATGGTAGAAATATAGGCCTTGACTACAACTTTATAGGGGTTTGTACAGATATCCGTTAAGATCTTAAATTAATCCAAAACCATATCAATCCCGAAGTTAGATCAGTTGACCAGACATCACATGTGCACAAGCTTAGGATCCAATCTTCGCATGCTCCTTCTACGATGAAATTTACCATAAACTAGTGTCTCGAAAACATAAACAAGTATTGGAAATTTTACCAGCAACTATCGTTTTAAAACACCTAAAAACTAAAAGGTTATAGTATGCCAGGAACAAACCCATTCCTAAACTGGCACCCGTATGGCAAAGGCAATTTATAGTTCGACAAAGAAGTAAAGAACACAGAAACTGGCATTTTGCATACCTTTAACACCAGCTCCTCAAAGCACTGCTCTACATTTTGTCGAGTTTTTGCACTACATTCAAGGAAAAGGCATCCGTATTCCCTTGCAAAGTCGATTCCCTCTTTTTTGCTGACAACCCTTTCACTTTCCTGAAATTTAGAGACTTAAGTGTAGAAGACCCTTGCAAAAATTTCAAACGCTAAAAGTACATGCAACTTTCATTTTGAAGTTACTTACAAGTGAAGGATTGAAAAACTAGATTAACAACAAAACTCTGGTATCCAGGTAGAATGAGATAGACAAAGGGTATTAAGAAGACATACCTTATCAACTTTGTTGCCAACAAGCATTTTGATGCAATCTTGATTTGTAGAGTACAAGTCAATTTCCTTCGCCCATATATCAGATAGATTTGTGAACGTTTCTCGTCGTGTTACATCATAAACTGTACCATTTTTTTAGAGAAGATTACTTGCTTTACTATGATCAAAATGAAATTGTTCAAAAGATTGCAATATAAAGACATCAGCTAGTTGTATAATAGTTCCCCAAAAAGTAAGAAGTCAATTAAAAAGACCTAACAGTTTGAATGGAAAAAAAAAATATATATATATATATATATATAAATAAATAAAGAAGTGCACTGAGAAAATAAATAAATAAACAAAGATTACCTTTCCTTGCTAATGTTAAATTAGGAAGTGACTCAACTGGAGGCTATTACTGGTGAGCCACAGGTTAGGAACAAAACTAAATCATTAAAAGGGCCAAAATCCAAAGGAAAATGATACGGAGAACACATTGATGGATTTGCAGTCAACTACGACAAGTTTAGATCACCATTTAATCAACTTTGGATTTTGACTGATTCTTTAGAACCACGACAAAATTTGAATACATTAAACACCACAAAAAACAGGAAACAAAAAAATAGCATTCAAGATAAAAGAATATACCCATGATAATCCCTTGAGCTCCTCTGTAATATGAGCTCGTAAGCGTTCTGAATCTTTCTTGTCCAGCTGCATAATGAGGGCATACAAAAGGAAGCACCACGTGAGCAGATATAACACTTTGCCAAATTAACTCGTTGATAAAGTCAGAAAAAACTTGCAAACCAAATGAAGAGAAAAGAAAGTTTGAAATATTCTGTTATGTCATAACATCTGCGAATGCATTAAAATGTCATTTTTTATTTAGCATTTCTACTATAATATAAAACAAGACAGAAGGCAAAAATGTCATTTTTTATTTAGCATTTCTACTATAATATAAAACAAGACAGAAGGCAAAGTCAAGCCAATAGAGGAAAATGCGTTGGTTTTATGGCAAAGTATGCGTTGGTTTTATGGCAAAGTAGAGACCTATATGCTTAAATGTCCTCCCTCCCTATCTTTTTCTCTTTCCTGTTTTCCCCTCAACTTCCTTCCTTGATTCCCTCTCTCTCTCTTTTTGTTCTCACTTTCTTGGTTTTCTATCTTTGTTTCCCCTCGCTCAACCTATATGAACTATAGTGTCATAAGTTGCTTACTTCCATTATTGAAACAAAGCAGGTTCTTCAATTCTGAATTGATGACTCCATAATGAATAAAAACTCTCTAGGCATGATTCCTTTCTATTTGATTTAAAGATACAAATTGATGAACGAAAACAAAAACCCCAAAAGCAAACAATTTGTGTTGATAAAGTTCAAAACAAGTTGACAGAGAACAATGACTATGTCTTCTCTCAGATATTGGGAGTTTTTTAGTTTCTAGTTCTAGAAGGTTCTCTTTCAAACAAAACTTGTAAACTTAAGTTGAACCCACATAGTAAAAAAGTTATTTACTTGCACGAGAAATAAAAAAGTTCAGAAAGAATTTTCTGAGCATAAAAGAAAACACGGTATGGAAATCCCAAGTGACTGATTAATTCAAAATTATTACAAATTATTAAAAAAAAAAAAAAGAGCTAATCACTAAGACAGAGAGCATACCTGTGTCCCATATTGCAAGCTTCAATTTCTTCCCCCCAAGAGTAACATGTTTTATTTTAAAATCAACACCTACAAAAGGGAAAAAAAATCAAACCATTTAAAAAAAAAAAAAAAAAAAAGACCATAGGGTTATAAAATTTTCTGAATATGAATTTCACATGGATGAATCATAAAGATCCTAAATCTAATACTACCCCATCAACACCAAAGAAGTTTTCATAGCATGTCAAGACAAACCCAGAAAAATAATAATAACAAATTTCAGGATTGAATAAAGAATAAGCCCCAATTTAGAAACTTTTTTAAGGAATAATAAAGGAGTAGACTACTAAGGTTACCAATGGTAGGAGAGAGATCCTCAAATGTATTAGAAGTGAAACTCAGGAGGAGAGTGCTCTTCCCAACTCCTGAATCCCCAATCAACAGCAACTTGAACAAGTAATCGAACTCCGGCTGACTCGACGATTCCATCAAAATTCTCAATCCAAATTACAATTTAAATATTTACTTTTTTAAAAAAACAAATTAAAATAAACACCCCCTCTATGCCAAATCCTTGGTCTCTATAATCAATTCGAGAACCGAAATGAAAGGTCTAGATCTGAATATGTTTTTCTGTTTTATATTATATCACATTCGACAATTTTTAGTCAACAAAAAAAAAGGAATTAAAATAATAATAATAATAATAATAAAAGAAAAAGGAAAGAAAGGAAGAGATGGTGGTGAGGACGATCGTAAAGAAAAAGAAGCAAAAAGAAAGCTCTGAAATCTTCTGCGCTGTCTCCTCGCTTTGCCGGTTTATTTAGAGTACTTGCGGGAGTAAAGCATCTGCACTGCTACCAATATTTTTAACCGTCCTATTAGCACGTGGCGTGACACTGACGCTACGTGATTGCTTGAATGCCGAATATTGCTTTTTTTAATTTTTATTTATTTATTTATTTATTTTTCGGTTGAGCCAGAATTTTGTTTCTTAACGCCGTTACGCTGTTGCTCACCGTTTTTTTCACCTTAGTGCGAGCGGCCGAGCAACTGACACTTAAGGAACCCAATAATTTTCAGGGCTTTAACCCATGATTGAACGCCCAAAAACTTTTAGAATCATCTTACGTTTGGGCTTTTCTGGGCTCGAGCGAGCTTTGAACTTATTTTTCTTCCGATGGACTTCAAATTGATAAAGGTTTCGGGTCTTAAGACACTATAAACGATAATTAACTCTTTTTTTTTTTTTTGGTGAATTAAATAATAATATTAACTTAATTGCACTGTCCATTCAAATATGTTATATCTCGTTTTTTTTTTCTTTTTTTGAATAAATTATCTCCTTTACTTTATATTTGAGGCTTACATAATATAATTAAATGTAAAAGTGCTATTCAATTCTAAATATTTTAAAATTTATTTTTACAGAGCAGTATTACTCATGTTCATATGTTCATGTATCATAAACTTTAGTTTATATTACTGTATATAATATATTTTATTTGCTGTAATATTCCTATATATTTTTTAACTGCATGCATTGGCTCTTAGTTATTCCATTAAGGTATCTACAGTTAACACATACAAGCTTAAAGTTAAGGTATCTTCTTCCTTCTCTATGTTAAATCATCATCGGAAAAGCTTCCCAACGGCGAAAAGTTTCAAAGCAGCATCGGCGTGGAAGGCCATTGATGAGGTAATTGACATGTGGGTGTGGGGAAGAGATTGAAAGAAAAAAGGTTTTATTTATTTTTGTTGAATTTTAATTAGGTTTATTTAAAAAAATCAAAAACACCTTACCAATTAAATTTATTTTGAATAGACTCTATTGAAGAGTTATTTTAAAAAAATATTATCTATTAAATAGATGTTGTACATATAAATATTAATAACTTTTAAATTTCATGCTATATAAACTTCAATAAATAAAGCTATTAGAGATGCTGTCAAAATGAATGTTAAGTTAATATGTCTAAAAAATATCATGATAAATGTCTATTTCTAAAAATTCTGTTAAATATATTCTATTTTCCATAAAAACTAACTTTTCTATAAATATTCAATTTTTTTCTAAAAAAACAAAATTTAATATTGTAATTAATTAATAGCAAATGCTAGCCATTAAAGGCCTTTTTGCACAATATCATTTATACAACCTAATATCAAATTTATCAATTTGATGGATATGTCTAACAATCTTGTCAAGCTGATGTGATACAAAAATAAAAGATATGGTCAATGTGACCCTCTATTTTGAAATGGCAAGGCATTATAAAGTTTTCTTAAAAGAATTTTTTTTTAAAAAAAAATAAATTTTATTAAAAAAATTCAATAAAATGTATGTAATTAATTAATAAACATAAATATAATTCTGCATATTATTATTGGAAAAAAATTTAAAATTAACTATCGATTTATGTTATCTAAATTTAAACGATATCAATTTTTATACTACATAATCAACAATTCATATTCATCAAGAAAGATGCTAGTAAACATATACTATCAATTTTGGAATTATTCTCTAATGCTAACAATAACTAAAATCATTAGAAATGTTTTAAAAATACCAAATTCAATTTACTATTTTTATTATACAAAATTAATTTATAGAAATTGTTTTAGAAAACGTTATTGACTAAAAATATTATATTATATTATATTATATATATGTATATATTTGCAAGAAGATATTTTATAACTCAACTTCAAGAACTACGCTGTCTATATACATGCTTGTCAAAAAATAAGTAAATGAAAAAAGCAAAATGCATGCATTTAATAAAAGATTTACAGTTCAAATAAAACAACAGTCTCGTTCATCACATCCATAAAAGGAAAACTACATCTCATTTATTAAATGCAGTGCTTACATTGTAATTAAGCCTTAGTTTGGTAATGTTTTTAGGAGCCCTAGAATCAAATATAAAATAATTTTGGATCAATTAATATTGGTAAACATAAAATAAGGCATAAATATAAAATAAGGTATATTATTTGGGAAGTTTGGCATGTAGGAGAATGATTTGAAAAATATGATTATTTCAAAATTAAGATAAATGAGTTTAAATATCTAAAATACCTTTAACCAGTCAAAATAATACCACATTATATTTATCTTTTATCTTATTAAACAATTATATTCAAATTAAACTCTTTTATAAATATAAACATAAATAAAAACTCTAATATAAATCAACAATTTTAATATCCAAATACATATAATATATATTATAATATTAAAAAAAAAACTTATATACATATGATATGTCCATTTTAATAATTATAAAATTTATAGCAATTTAATTTAATAAGCTATCAAACACGTTTTGTAAATTTTAAATATTTCAAATATTTTTATTAATATAACTTACCAAACACTTTATTAATTCTTTTTTCAAAACAACCCCTATTTTATGAGATTACCATAAGCTTAGTAACTAGGAATGGGGCAAAGACACCCTAAGAAATCTACCTATGGTCTCTATCTCAAGTGACCTTCCCTTATTTAGAATAATAGAAAGACAGTTTTTATTTTTTGTTCGGTACAGTTAGGTCGATTCATTTAAAATTTAAATTTTAAAAAATCAAAGATATCATCGGTATCTTTGACCAAAAATAAAAAAATAAAAGGAGAAACCACGAAGATATCTTACCATTAATATCTTAAAAACTTGGAACGCATGTTTAAAACGAATTTGCACCTCTTTAAGTAGATTATGTTTTGGTGTCATCAATGTATAAGATATATAACTTTGGACTATAACAGAAAAAAAAGAAAATGCAGATATTAGAAAAGGAATATGCCAGATTATATCCTTAATTAACCATGTCGTTTAGAAAATATATATCAGTGAAACCAATAAATAAAAAAAAGAAAAAAAATTGTCATTAATTGCACATCCAGAGAAAAAGCTATTTTCCAAACCACAAATTGAATATTAAAACTTTTTGGTGTGGACATGCATAAAAATCAGAGCTAAGATAAAACAATATTTGAGACCGAGAACTCTATATTATTATTTTTCTCAAACCAAAATTTATTATTATTATTATTTTTCCAAATCTATCCCTTCCATGGCTCTAGACGAGTCTTGTCTATAAAAGGAAAATTATATAGCACTCAATAAGCAAACCAACCAAATTAGATCTACGTATATATGGTGGCCCAGCTTTACATTCCAAATAAGAAACCAGTGAAACATTATATATATTATAGAATCAAACTCCCATCTTATTCATAGACCAAAAAAATAAAAGTTAAATAATAAAAAACCCCCCAATTTTCCGACACTAACATATATCCTAGTAGAGCCCTAAAAAATGGAGGAAGTAGAAGTTATCATAGTTGGAGCCGGCCCTGCTGGTGTGGCAACTTCTGCATGCCTAAACCGTCTGAAAATCACGAACTTAGTGCTTGAGAAAGAAGATTGCTGTGGTTCTCTTTGGAAGAAAAGGGCATATGACCGTCTCAAACTTCACTTGGCAAAGCAATTTTGCGAGCTTCCCTATATGCCTTACCCTCAAGGTACCGCTAAATACATCCCGAGAAATGGCTTTATCCAATATTTGGATAACTACGTATCTCATTTTGGGATAAGCCCCAGATATCACCGTGAGGTGCAGTCTGCTTTCTATGATTCGAAGATGGAGAAATGGTGTGTGATGGCGAAGAACACCACGTCGAATGTGCAAGAAGTTTACTGTGGCAAGTTCCTTGTGGTGGCAACGGGTGAGAATAGTGAAGGCTATATTCCTAAGATTAGAGGATTGGATACCTTCAAAGGGGATTTCATGCATTCAAGCTTGTATGAAAATGGTAAGGCGTTTAGAGATAAGGAAGTCTTGGTTATTGGCAGTGGCAATTCTGGCATGGAGATTGCTTATGACTTGACCAACCACAAAGCAAAGACCTCCATTTGTGCTCGTAGCCCGGTATGTTCGTATATCTATATTTTATATTATTTTTTTCTAAGCTTGGGGATGTATGCAGTTATCCACCATTAACAAAAAAAATTATATATTGTTTCACTGTCTCTTTCTCACCCACCAAATAGTCACTAATATTATATGTGCATGCACATAATACAGTTCCACGTGCCGTAGTTTTCACAATCCAAATAAAATTGCGCAAGTAATAATCAAAGTGGACGAAATTAATATTAATAACAATAATAATAATAATAATTATATAAGCTTCAAAAGCGAATGAATGAATAGATCATAAATATATGAAAACTATACCAAAACTACAGTTGTATTCGATTTGGTGTGCGCATTTATATGTTTCTAATTCGTAATTTTGTCGCAGGTTCATGTTCTCACAAAGGAAATTGTGTTCATAGGCATGTTTCTTCTGACATCCGGCTTTCCGTTATTGTTAGTTGACATAATTGTTGTGATTCTAAGCATGTTGAGGCATGGCAATTTATCCAAATATGGGTTTCAAAGGCCAAGAAAAGGACCGTTTTATATTAAGCAAATAACTGGTCGAACCCCCACTATTGATGTTGGCTGTGTAGACAAGATCAAAACAGGAGAAGTCAAGGTTACTACTAATTAATTATCACCCATATATATATATGTTTAGGTTGGTTACGATCTCGACAATAATATGCAATTACGCATATGTTGTATCACAAAAATATGAAATAATATATTGTTTGATGTGAGACATCCATATTATAATAGAGTTTGATGTGTTTTTTAATAAAATTATATGTATATATATATATATATATATATATATGTATGTTATACCAATTATATATATTATAATGTATAATAATTCATTGATGATACTGGTTTTCAGGTTTTCCCATCAATAGATGGCATAGAAGGAAACCAAATCAAATTCGAGAATGGCATGGTGAATCACTTCGATGCTATAATCTTTGCTACTGGCTATAAAAGCACTGTGAATTGCTGGCTAAAGGTAATTAATTATAAGGTGATATTGTCTTTTATATTACAGAGACGATTGATTAATTAGAACAATTTAATGGGTTTGTTTCATATTATATGTAGGATGAAAACATATTCTTTAATGAAAATGGAATGCCCAAACCAAAATTCCCAAATCACTGGAAAGGGGAAAATGGACTTTACTCGGCTGGATTCTCAGGCAGAGGCCTATTTGGCGTTTCAAATGATGCACAAAATATAGCCAATGATATTTTCTTTGCTCTCAACAAACGCAAGAGAAGAATTTAACTGAAGAATCAGCGTTTTATATAACTAGTAGATGGTGTTTGCTTTTCTTCTTAGCTTTATTATGAGTCTATTCCTTTTTATCCTCGGAAAGTCGACAAGTTGCCAGCTGGGTGACTGGGTCTCAGGGACTCATTTATGAATATAAAACAGTACAGAAAGAATATTATGATGAATTATTTTTGCTGTTGCTATCCTTTAATGAAAAAAATTAATTTCCTTTTTATTTGATTTCCTTTCCTTAGTTATCAAGAATTATTATACCTAATTTTTATTATTTTCTGCTCTGCATTTTATATAACTTTCTTATTCTATATTTATTAGTATATAATGTACGCTGCGCCTGTGATATTGAACCTATATGTTTGTATATTATTTTGATTAAAATTTGATGATTTTTACTTTCCACATTATATTGGAACATCAATGTTGTTTATTTTTTGTCATTCTACCAATGGACCAAACTTAAAAATATTATTAGATCACTGTTTATATATATGTATATATATATATATATATATTGTATGTTAAAATACATGAGTTTTTAATGTTTATTTTTTATTATACTCAATATTTATATGAGTATACTCTTCTATTATGGTGGCCTAGGCCAACCAGACTACTGATGATCAGTATTTTTTGAACACGGGAGTTGGGGTCCACCCCAAATCTAAACTCGAGATTGATTAGATTTTTTTAAAAAAATTTTATTTTAACATTGAGAGGAAGATTCAAACTCAAGTTATAATAATAATAATAAAATAATAAAAATAATAATATTCTTTCAAGTTAATAATAATAATAATAATAATAATAACAACATTCTTTCTTAAAAGCAAGAGAGCTGGTAACCCTAAACCATTCATGAGGAAGGCCAGCACCTCTAGTAACAAACATTATGATTTAATTTTATATATAATTTGTATTAGTGCATTGACTCCAGAAAACTGCAAATTAATTGGCTATTACATCTCTTAATTTTAATGCCGATCAGCTGCACGACTTAGGCAGCCAGTGGCCAATTACATGTGTACGTATATTCTTATTTAGAAAATAAACTTGAAAGTCAACACAAGCCAGATATGTACAAAATTGAAGGTCTACATGGCCCAGAAGTCAACACGGTTTTTTGTTTGAACCAAAAGAAAAATCAATAATGTTGGTTTTTTCTTAATATTTTAAGCAACCAATATAAGGAGGATACTTCTGGTACTCCGCAAGTACGAGTACAGTTCTGTACACTAGTTTTTTCCCCCCCTTTTTTTTTTTTTTTAAAAAAAAAAACCAATATATATATCCAGAAAGATAACCAATATGAGACTAAAATGGCAAGAATTAATTAAGACTTATTCAAAGAAATATATATGTTGTAAATTAACATTTGGCTATATATGACTGAAGGCAACTTTAATAAAGTATACAACTTCTACATATATATCCATCTTTTAATGCCCAAATCATCCGGAATTACAAGTCTCAATTACGTTTACAAGTAAATCAATCAAACATGAACTTGTTCGAGCTGAACGTCTTTGGACTTCAAAGGAACATACTCACCGAGAAGATAAACCTCAAGATGATCCGACAAAGCCGACTTGTCTATATTCTCATGGTGGTAAGATTTACAGACAAAGTAAAGAACCGTTTGGATAACCAACACAAACAGAAACAAAATCACCATCAAAGAGAAGCACACAATTGAATAACCAACCTTAACCAACACTCCAAAAGACCATCCATGCACCACCAGATTCTGAAAAGCAAACTGTACGGCAGAGGAGACTATTCCCAGAATGAAAAATACACAAATAGCCACCCACATCTTCCCCTTCATCAGAGCTCTGCTCTTTCTCATAGCCTTAATACCTCTAGCTTCCTCTAGTACGGACACCACGCTGGCCAAATGCCACACCAACGACATGTACACCAACCCGGCAAAGTAGACAATCCCAAGAAAAACCAAGCCAATAACGAATCCATTAGCATACCGAGATTCTCCCATAAGGACCACCCATATTATCAGGACAATTATTGCAAACACATGGTAGGCAAAGAAGGCAAGGAAAGTACATAGGAAAGTGACCATGACTCTCTTCCAGACCTTTGGAACCACGCTCATGACCTTTCGAAAATTGACGTCTCGGCCGGTGTAGATACAGGCTATGGTGTAGACCGCGGCGGAGGTGGAGAGGAGTGAGAGGATGAGGAGGAAAGTGAAGTAGACGGCTTTGATGAGGAACAAAGTGGTCAACTCGGAATTGACGACGTCGTTTAAATTGTTGTATCTGCGACTGCCTATTTCGGTTACCATCATATCGGCCTCGTTGTGGATGATTTTGGCGAAGAGGATTTCGGATACTTCTTTTTGGGCTAGAAATATGAAAACCAGAGGGAGGATTAAGGAAAATGTGATTTGAGTGAAGATCTTCCTCCATGAGATTATGATCTTGTAGGATTCTTTGAAGATCCCGAAGAGTCCGAAGAACTGCATTTCTTCTTGCTCTACATCCATGGTGGTTGTAGGTTCAGAGGCACAGGGGAGAAGGAGAAAAGGGGTGGGGGTATATATGGATGAAATTAATTATTATGGTTTAATTAATTAAATAATTGCAGGTGTATAATATTATATATGTCTAATTTGCATTGACTCCAAACATATTCACCTTATTTTATTGCCAATTGGTAGTTATATTGTCCCCCACCCGCCCAAAAAAAAAAAAAAAAAGAAATATTGGTAGTATTTTCATTTTAATAATAGTCATCTGCACTAATAAGTTTTTTGATCAGCAATAAGTTTATTATTTAGTCAACAAAATCAAAAGTCAAGTCAAGCAGCCACTTAGAAACTTTTATATAAAGATAAACTTTGTACAGAAAAAAAAAAAAAAAAAATATATATATATATATATACTGATAAACCTTTTATTTATTTATTTTTGCAATAAAATATGTAAAATTAACTTGAAAGTCAAAAGAAGGTAGAGGATACAAATAAAACTTTAAAAAATACGTATTTTAAGAAAAAAGTTCATACATCCATTAGAAATGCATCCCTTAGACGCGTAAACAAACAAATAAATAAATAAATAAAAGAAGCATCCATCGTTAGACTGGTCAAAACTTACGTTAAGATTTTTGTTTTTTTATTAAACTCTCAATTTTTTATTAAAAAAATTTTATTTAGACTTTTTCAACTTTATTTTAAATATAATTAAACTCCATCATTTTTAAAATTTATTATTTTAAATTTATTTATTAATTTTTTACCATTAATTTTATTAATAAAAAACTATAATTATATTTTTACAATATTATTCAATTTTAAAATACATACTTATAAAAGTCTTTTATGTAGCTTCTAATTATAAAAATCACATCGGTGGTTCGGTTCAGAGTTCAGATCCACTTCTTCAAGAGAGGAAAAGTAAATTAAACAATAAAAGACTTTTGTCATTGGGCTTCTATTGTTGCTATAAGCATGAAACTGTCCGTCTAGCTTAAGCTGCCCCTTTTTATTTTTTATTTTTTTAATTATATAAGTGTCCGTCCACTTCAAGGCATAGACATTACTTACTCTGCGGTTTACGTATATTACAGTATTTTTGGATGTGGACAGATTTCTAATTAATTCAAAGTTTCAGATTTTTCTATGAAACTTCCGTCCCCCGGATAAAATCAAATGATAGCTTTTGTTCACAATAAGTAATTACATTTATAAACATTTTATTATTTTATCAAATCCAAAATTTCAATTTAGAAATTTTATATATATGATTTTTTTCTTTTTCTTTTTTTATGGAGAGAAATAAATAAAACGATAGCTTGTACAGAAGTGATAGCGCCCGCCACACCCCACCCACCCACCCCCCACCCCGGTTTTTGTTTTTGGTTTTACAAATTGTATGGATTTCCTTTTCGGATGAAAACTTCCAAAACGGTCAAATTGCTTGAGAGATTAAAATAGCCAAAAAAAAAAAAAAAAGAGAGGACTAATTCAAAAGAAATACATATCCCGAAAATTAACATAATCCCTTTATGATAAGTATACAAAGTTACAAAACCATATGGTAATAGTAACTAATTCCCAATCAACAAGTTTATCGATCAAA
The DNA here is from genome assembly GCF_031755915.1 of Ziziphus jujuba. Taxonomy (NCBI): domain Eukaryota; kingdom Viridiplantae; phylum Streptophyta; class Magnoliopsida; order Rosales; family Rhamnaceae; genus Ziziphus; species Ziziphus jujuba. The sequence goes on along the minus strand of NC_083385.1, from coordinate 7,034,506 downwards.
CTTAAACTTGTTCGAGCTGAATATCTTTGGATTTCAAAGGAACATATTCACCCAATAAATAAACTTCAAGGTGATCCGACAAAGCCGACTTGTCAATATTCTCATGGTGGTAAGACTTGCAGACGAAGTAAAGCACCGTTTGGATGACCAAACCAAACAAAAACAACTTCACCAGCAACAAAAAGCACAAGATCGCATAAAATGCCTTAGCTACCATTCCAACCGACGCTGCGTGCACCACCAGATTCTGAAACGCAAACTGCACGGCGAACGAGAGCAAGCCGAGGATGATAAATATGCAAATTGCAATTCCCATCTTACCCTTCATCAAAGCCTGGCTCTTATTCATAGCTTGGAAACCTTTAACATCTTCTAGCACGGACACCACGCCAGCCAAATGCCAAACAAACGTCATGTACAGGATACCCGCAAAGTACACGACCAACAAAAGAAACAGACCGGTTACAAACAGACCGTAATTGAAACCTCCTAAAATGACCCATATTATCATGACGAAGAAGGCGAGGACATTGTAGGCGAAGAAGGCTAGGAAAGTACACAAAAACGTGGCCATGACTCTCTTCCAGACTTTGGGAACGACGCTCATGGTCCTCCGGAAGGACACTTCTCGGCCGGTGTAGATGGAGGCTATGGTGTAGACCACGGCGGAGGTGGAAAGGAGAGAGAAGATGAGGAAGAAGGTGAAGTAAAGGGCCTTGATGAGGAAGAGAGCGCTCCATTCGGAGGCAAGGATGTGGTTTAGCCTGTTGTATTGCCGGCTGCCGACGTCCGTCTCCATCATGTCGGTTTCGTTGGTCATGATCTTTCCGCGGAGGCTTTGAGAAACTTCTATGTGGGCTAGGAATATGAAAGCCAGAGGGAGGATCAAAGACAAGGTGATTTGGCTGAAGATCTTCCTCCATGAGATTATGATCTTGTATGATTCGTTGAAGATGCCGAATAGACCTAGGAACTGCAATTCTTCTTGTTCTACATCCATGGTTGCTGTTTTCTCTTTTTTTTTTGGATTGGGAATTTAGATCAAGAAGAGAGAAGAAGATGGGGAATACATGGAAATTATGGTGTTCTGAGAGGAAGGAATATAAGAAAATGGAGGGGTTGAACTTCCCGTACAAGATTGCCCTTGTTTTTCCAAGAAATATCCGAGTCTATAAGACAATGTTCGTATATTTGAATTAAAGAATGAAAAATAGTTAATATAATTGTCTCCGTACCCAAAAAAAAATAATAATAATGCTGAAAAGTATTGCGCCCCAAAAAGTCAATATCTAAACTTTATTGTTTTCATGAAAATAATCCACGACTATGAAGTTGATTGATCTTTTATTCTTTCACCCACCTATATTTTTCATAATTTCTTCTTGACTTACAGATAATTCTTTATGAAGCGCTACGTATGGTTTCGTGATATAAAAATAATTTTATATAAGTCATTGATTTCCTAAATGATAATAATACTATGATATTTAATGTTTATTTTCCTGTCATTGTTTTAATTATAACTTCTTTTTTTCTTATGATAAAATTTTGCAATATGTTTTAATTATAATTAAGGTATATACATAAATAAACAATGTATGTATCTTATTTGCTCATGTCCGAACTCTATGACTTTAATTATTTATTAATTACGAATATAATTTTCTTGTTCTATTTGATTTTTTTTATTCTTTGCTAGAACATTAATCCTTGATGAACAAGAAAATTACTCTTAGAAACAGTTGATATTGTTACGAAAACAGTAGACAAAAACAAGCATCCTAATTTGATAGATATATAACTAAACCTACTAGTTACTATTTTGAGGGAACATATATTTTTTAAGCTTTAAATTTTATTTTGGCAAGCATTTATTTATTGGATGGTTAAACTCCAACTTTATCAAATAATCACAGACTCTCTAATACAAAAGAAGTGGTAGGCAACTGAAGTGCACAATTGTCAGAATTTTTTTATATTTTTTTATTCCACATAACAAATTTGTTTTGAGTATAAGGAATTATAAAAATTAAAACTAGCTAAAGTCAGTTGGTTAAATTAAATAATAGAATTATGATGAAGAAAAATTAAAGTGTGGAATTCCAAGGAAAGGAAGGACCAATTTGTAATTTAAAAAAAAAAAAAAAGGGCAGTGGCAAATATAAAGTTTGATGCGAAATACGAGGGCAATTGTGGAAGAAGGAGCAGAAAATAGTCAATTCGTCAGGTCGTTCACGCCAAGGCCCAAAGACCAAAGAGATGAGAGTCTTTATCCGAAACGCCTTGGTCTAATCGACTTGTTCAACACGTTTTTTTGGCCACTTTTTGAACTTTCCTCTCTTTCTCAGTCAACACCATAAATTCCGAAGACCCTACACATTGATTATAAGCAACTACACAAAATTCTCAAAATTCTCTAAATTGCAATTTGGGTTTGGGTTTTAGAAATTTAATTAGAGTCTATTTCATCTAATTTAGGTCCTTTCAGTGGAGCAGATTTGGTGGTCCAAACGAAATTAATGATTTAAGTTTCTATTTATTATTATTATTAATAATTTTTTTTTAATCATTGTTTTTTTTTTTTTTTTTTTTTTTGGAGCTCAGACTTATTTTCATAATTATTTCATTTGTTTGAAAGGTGATAAATTAAACTTATCATATGATCAGGAGAACGAAAAATAACATAGAAGCTTTTAGTTTTATACTGAAAATTATGTAGCTTAACAAAATCAAGCGCACACCGAATATATAGAAACATAAACTTCAAAAAAAAAAAAAAAAGAAAAAAAAAAAAGAAGAAGAATATATAGAATCATATATCTTAATTATGAAAAATATTATATTAAAACCTACTTTAATTACATCCTTGGATAAGTAGATTGCGAGGTACTAGTAAGAAACAAACACTACTAGAATCGCGTTGATAACTGACGCAATAAATGCGTCGCACAAAATAAATAACGACGTATCGCACGGTGTCGCCTAATGTCTTGTCGCTAAATCTATAAGACAACAAGCGACGCATTATAAGAGTCGCCTATCTTTGACTTTTTAGCGACTCATATTTGCTTTTAGCGACGCATTAATAGAGTCGTCTATTTAGCGACGCATTGACTATTTAGAGACGCATTATTAGTGTCGCCTATTTAGCGACGCATTTTACTATTTAGCGACGCATTAGTAGAGTCGTCTATTTAGCGACGCATTAATAAAGTGACTATTTAGCGACGCATTAATAGAGTCGCCTATTTAGTGACGCATTAATAGAGTTGACTATTTAGCGACGCATTAGTAGAATTGCCTATTTAGAGACGCATTAATAGAGTCGCCTATTTAACGACGGATCGACACTTTTAGCGACGCATTATTTCTTAATGCGTCGCCCCTTCTTTTTTTTTTAATTTTTTTAAATTTTGTGAAAAGTGATTAAAATAGTAAAAATATAAAAATAATTAAAATACAAAAAAATGAAAACTAGCTTCATCCAAAATAAATAGAATACAAAAATTTTAAATAAATATTTTGTCATAACAAATTAATTATCAAATAAATTAAATATCATCTCATTGATATATTTTTACATAATTTGTAAGCTATTGTATTTTTCATAACAAATTTAATATTAATTAAACTTCCATGAATGCATATTCATTGAGATGGAAGTTGACCTCTTGTTGACGATATTACATCCTCATACTGCATATGGAAACATTAAAAAAGTTATTAGCATGCACTTATGCAAAATAAATAAAATATTAATCATTATTAAATTTGTAATTTAGTATAAATGAAAATTTAAAAAATATTACCATTGTTCTTAAGATTTGGCGAATCACATTTCTTCCCTCATAGTCATTACAAACATAGTCACTCTCACATTCATCCTCATTATCATTTTCATCGACACTTGGCAACTATATGACAAATGGATTGTGAGCCATCTTTGTATCTCCAAGAACATCTTCTTCAACAACCGTACGATGTTGTGGTGAAGTTAAAACAATAGACCATCTTGATTCAAGTTAATCTTCAACACAAAATACTTGTTGAACTTAGCAAAATAATGTCAAGCAATATCACAAACATAATTTCTAAAAAAGCAAGATTAATAAAACCCAATGAACCTAAGCTGCAGTTAAAATGAAAAAAAAAAAAAAAAACAACCCACCTCATGTTAAGAAAAAAGAAACTCACCTAAACGATGGAGATAAAGAAAGAAGAAAACCAAAAAATCACGAGGGCGACAAAGAGAAATCTAGCTTCTCGGCCGACGACAACGTAGGCAAATGAAAAATGAAACCTGGAATATCTCACTCTTCAAGTCTCTCTTAGATTGCTTCCAAATCTAATATCGATTAGGTGGTGTACTTGATGTAGTTTTAAAAAAGAAAAAATGGATTTAAAGGAGCGCGTAAAAATTTAAAAAAGCGCCAAAAATTTTCAAAAAATGGCAAGAACGCGCCTTTTCTCCCAATTGCATTTTTTTTTCTTTGATTAATATTTTTATTTTTCAACTACAAATAAAAACTGAAAATATTTCTTAAAAATGCGAAGCAAAATATCGAAGATTGCTGTTTATTTTTCTGTTTTTCAAGTACACCTTTATTCATTATAAAATTTGCATGTCTTTCAAAATTTTTGTTTTTGTTAATTGAGAGAATAGGCAACGTATTCTCTTCAAGAAGGATTGCCTGTGGTGTGGTGATTTCTTGATAGTGTAGGAGGTCTTGGGTTCAATTCTTGTTATGGTCCTATTTTGATTTTATTTTTTTTAAATATTTAAAAAAAAATTAAAAAAAAAAAGGAACAGGCGACGCATTTGTTGAGGAATGCGTCGCCTGTTCTTGTATTTGGCGACGCATTGTTTGAATAATGCGTCGCCTAACACTATATTAGCCAATTTTTGCTGTATTAGTACATATAAGTGATTTGGCCTAGTGGTGTGGTGATTTCTTGAGAGTGTAAGAGGTCCTGGGTTCAATTCTTGTTATGGTCCTATTTTGATTTTTTTTTTAAATGTTTAAACAAAAAAATTAAAAAAAAAAAAGAACAGGCGACGCATTTGTTGAGGAATGCGTCGCCTGTTCTTGTATTTGGCGACGCATTGATTCAATAATGCGTCGCCTAACACTATATTAGCCAATATTTGCTATACTAGTACATATAAGTGATTTGGCCTAGTGGTGTGGTGATTTCCTGAGAGTGTAAGAGGTCCTGGGTTCAATTCTTGTTATGGTCCTATTTTGATTTTATTTTTTTTAAATGTTTAAACAAAAAAATTGAAAAAAAAAAAAGAACAGGCGACGCATTTGTTGATGAATGCGTCGCCTGTTCTTGTATTTGGCGACGTATTGTTTGAATAATGCGTCGCCTAACACTATATTAGCCAATTTTTGCTGTATTAGTACATAAAAGTGATTTGGTCTAGTGGTGTGGTGATTTCTTGAGAGTGTAAGAGGTCCTGGGTTCAATTCTTGTTATGGTCCTATTTTGATTTTTTTTTAAATGTTTAAACAAAAAAATGCGTCGCCTGTTCTTGTATTTGGCGACGCATTGATTCAATAATGCGTCGCCTAACACTATATTAGCCAATATTTGCTATACTAGTACATATAAGTGATTTGGCCTAGTGGTGTGGTGATTTCCTGAGAGTGTAAGAGGTCCTGGATTCAATTCTTGTTATGGTCCTATTTTGATTTTTTTTTTAAATGTTTAAACAAAAAAATTGAAAAAAAAAAAAGAACAGGCGACGCATTTGTTGAGGAATACGTCGCCTGTTCTTGTATTTGGCGACGCATTGTTTCAATAATGCGTCGCCTAACACTCTATTAGCCAAGTTTTGTTGTATTATTACATATAAGTGATTTGGCCTAGTGGTGTGGTGATTTTCTAAGAGTGAATGAGGTCCTGGGTTCAATTCTTGTTATGGTCCTATTTTGATTTTATTTTTTTTAAATGTTTAAACAAAAAAATTGAAAAAAAAAAAAGAACAGGCGACGCATTTGTTGAGGAATACGTCGCCTGTTCTTGTATTTGGCGACGCATTGTTTCAATAATGCGTCGCCTAACACTCTATTAGCCAATTTTTGTTGTATTAGTACATATAAGTGATTTGGCCTAGTGGTGTGGTGATTTTCTGAGAGTGAATGAGGTCCTGGGTTCAATTGGTCTTATTTTGATTTTATTTTTTTTAAATGTTTAAACAAAAAAATTGAAAAAAAAAAGAACAGGCGACGCATTTGTTGAGGAATGCGTCGCCTGTTCTTGTATTTGGCGACGCATTGTTTGAATAATGCGTCGTCTAACACTATATTAGCCAATTTTTGCTGTATTAGTACATATAAGTGATTTGGCCTAGTGGTGTGGTGATTTCTTGAAAGTGTAAGAGGTCCTGGGTTCAATTCTTGTTATGGTCCTATTTTGTTTTTTTTTTTAAATGTTTAAACAAAAAAATTGAAAAAAAAAAAAGAACAGGCGACGCACAATCTTATTGGTGCGTCGCCTGTGGGTCGCCTGTTAAACGTATAACAAAAAAGAAAAAAAAAATCAATCTCAGTTATGTTGCTCTAATATCTTTATGGGTTATTTGTTGTTAAATTAAGATTAATTAAAAGAACTAAAAAAAAAAATGGAGGAGAGAACAGGCGACGCACAATCTATATAGTACGTCGTATATTTATTGAATTTTTACTGACGCATTAACCTCAGAGTCGCGGTTTTGTTTTTTCAGACGTGTTTGTTTCGTAGCGTCGCTAAATAAGTGTCGCTAGATATCAATTTTCGCGTAGTGAAAACGCTTATGGTTGAGGCTTTAAAATAAATAATAGTTGACTGGTCGAGTTTAGAGTTCAAAGTTCATAACCAGAGCCATCTTAACTGTTAAAGAGTTCCTAGGCAAAAATTGTTGTAAGATCTTTATCAAATATTGTTAATAATTTTTTGAAATTAAATTTTATTTTTATTTTATATGTACATTTGTTTTAACTTTTTGAGCTAAATTTTAATAATAAATGTTTTTTGCTAATAATGAATTATGCAACTATCAAGTTTTAATCATTTTTTAAAATAAATCAGACAATCCAAATTAAGACACATATGTGATTTATTTTACACGATAAACAATGTTATAATTGGGAAATTGATAACTATATATATGAATTCGTAAAAAACAAAAAAAAAAAATATATATATATATATATTATGATAATAAACAATATAAAATTATTAAATGAACAAAAAAGTGAGAGATAACATGAGGGAAAAAAAAAACTAAAAACTAATAAGATTATCTTCTTTTAGGAGCTCTTTGAATAAAAATTTTGTAGATTGTATATGAAAAAGATTAAACAACTTATATAAAAATTGAATATATAAAAAGAAAAAAAATTATAAAAGTAAGTTAAAAAAACTCATGAATTAAGAGGTTTTTAACCAAAGTTAGAGAAAACTCATCAGTTGAAAGATTTTAACCGATCTTTTACTTTTTAACTATTAAAGATTTAATATACAAATAAAGAAAATAAAAAATTTAATTTTTTTTTTTAATAAAAGTGGAATGAATAGTTAATTGATACTATTTTTCAAAAATAAAATATATGTATAGATATAAACAATAAATTGCAGTTAATATAAAACTTAAATAAAATAATTCATAAAAAATAATCCTATATTATTTATTAAATAAAGACTAAAATATATAAAATAATATATAATTTTTTTAATATAATTTTTTTTTGGGCCCTTTCATGGTTGGGGCCCTAAGCCGGGCTGTATATAACACGTTAATTGTTATTATTATTTTACAATTTCTTTTATCAATTTCTGTTTAAGTTTTTTTTTAATCTTTATTTATTTATTCATTTCCATAGACAATTAATTCATCCGTAATTCCTCAACAGCTTTTATCATTTGTACCATTAATTCCACATCAATATCTGTAAATAATATGGCAACATGCACACAAAAGTCCAAGAGGTACCAACAGGGCCATCATAAAACGTCCATAAAGAAAAAAGAAAAAGGAAAAATAAAAGTTCAAAAGAGAGAGCTTTGTATAAGAGAACAGAGGAGTGGAAAAGTTCAACTTGGAATTGGTTATGAAGAACAAAACGAGATATACTATGATGAAGAACAAAAATTAAATACAATTTTTGAAACAAATTATTGTGATCAATGTCTGAAAATGCCTATATAATATATATATGTATCAAACATGACTAAATTTCTCTTGATGAAGTTCCTCGGTGTTCAAAGGAGCATATCCACCCGAAACATTAACTTGATCAAGTTCAACTTTCTCTTGGTGGTAAGACTTGCAAACGCAGTAGAGAACTGTTTGGCTGACTAACTCAATCAATATGAACACCGTAGGCAACAATGAGGATATTGCGACAGAAACAGCCCCAGCCACTATCCCAAAAGACCATGCATACATAACCAGCTTCCCAAGTGCATAGTGCAGGACATAATAGACAATAGCCAGACAGAAAAGCATGATGACAGCCACCCACCAGTTTCCCTTGAGTAGCTGATTGCTCTCTTTCATGGCCTTAAACCCTCCAGCTTCTTCTAACACTGACACCACGTTAGCCAATGAGGAAACTAACACCAGGTATACGAACCCCGCCAAGTAGGAGACCGTGGCAAACAAAATCACGAGGGAAATAGTTATAATTCCAGCTCTGGAGCTTATCATGGTGTAGAATGTTGCCGGTGCGATTATGAGGATTAGCATGAGCACTGCTGTGCAGGCGAAGGCAATGAAAATACAGAAGAAGGTGAAGGCGAGCCTCTTCCAAACCTTTGAGACGACGGCGATGAACTTGATGTTGAAACTCATGACTGCTTCGTGGCCGGTGTGGATACATGCTGCTGTGTAGATACCTGCAGAGGTGTAGATGAGTCTGAAGATGAGTGCAGCGATCAAGAATACAAGTTGCAAGATCCAATATGGTGCGAATTCGGAGGAAAAAATATAGGAATATGGATTGTAGGATGCGAAAGTAGCGCCATTTTGCTGCTGGGTTTGGTTGAAGGTGGTGGTTGTGGTGGTGGTAGTAGTAGTTTGATTGAGGCCGGTTTGGGGTAACAATGAATAGGAAGCTAGTTTGTTTGTCAAGGATATGAAATAGGTAGGGAGGATAAAAAAAAATAAAGATACTGTAAAGGTTCACATTCCGTGAGTTAATGATTTTGTAGGAATCTTTGAAAATACCGTAGACTACCTCAAGGGACTGCATATTTCCTTCAAAGTGCTTTTTTCTCTTGATTGGATTTTGGGTTCCGCGAATGGGATATATGAAGAGAGTAGAGGAAGGAAGAGAGGAATAGAGCAAAATTAAGTATCCATTTTGATTGTGTTTGGAGGTCAATTTATATAAAATTTGAAATAGCACTTTTCTGACAATCTTAGGCAAGAAAACGCGGGATGTTAATATGCAATTGTGGACTAATTGAATGCTAAGGTCATCCAACCTATAGAGGCCACCTTCTAATTTATAATATATATATATACATATATATATATTTTGTTTGGGGTAAAATGGAAACTAATTAATCAATTAGTTTAAAAATAAAAATCATATATCCGATAACTGTTCTGAAGATTTGTGCTAGGACATAAAAATAAAAGTGTAAATTAAAACAACGGCATGACTATCCAATTATCCAAGGCTACTGGTTGTTGTTTGCAACTCAGCTCAGTGGATTTACCAATTGACACATAAATAAAACATGGCACGCACACTTTCCCCAAGCGTGTGGGTCTTAAGACTCGGTCATTGGTCCTACCCCTATTCGAATTTTCCTTGTTGGTTCCGTTTGTACTTTCCTTATTAACTTTTTCGGATAACAAATTGAATTGGTCTGACCAAAATCAAACTATTCTGAATTTGTGAAAGATGTTTTTTTTTTTTTTTTTTTAAATAAATTTTAAAGGAAAAAAATGTTTGTTATCCTAACTCAGCATATATTTGGGTTGGATCGAAGGAGTTCTAGAATTGAATTACGTTTAATATATAGTTCGAAATGCAACGCGGGTGGTAAACTTATTCCGGAATTGGACCATGTCTTAAAGGTCTGGTTGTTACTTTGATTGGTCTGCCACTCCAGTTTATCAGAAGCTTCCTGAATATGTTGGCATTTGGAAAGGTAAAAAGAGGTTTCTATTATCTTGCATTTCCACTAATCTACTTTATCAAACTGCATATTCTGCACTGTCTGATTCTCTAGAGACATCCCCAATATTGATCCTCCAGATTCAATTTGAATATGATTTTCAGGTGCTAACTTAGTGGCAGTGATGGCAGAAGTTGATAGGATTTCATATTGATAATTATGTAGCTTAACAAAATAAAGTGCACACCAAAAAGAATATATAGAATCATATATCTTAATTATATTCAAGTTTTCTTGTTTAATCTTTATTTATTTATTCATTTCCTGAGATATTTAATTCATTCATAATTCCTCAATAGCTTTTGTAATTTGAATCATTAATCAATTCCACATCAACATGCACCAAAAAGTCTAATACGCGTTCGTACAAACATGGCCATGATGAAACGTCCAAAGAAAAAATAAAAAAAAAGAAAAAGAAAAGAAAAGTCAAAGTTCAAAAGAGAAAGAATTTGGAAATTGGTTATGAAGAGCAAAACCATATATACTATGATCAATAACAAAAATAAATACAATATTTGAAAGAAACTATTATGATCAAGATCTGAAAATACCTATATATATATATATATATATATATATCAAACATGACTGAATTTTTCAAGCTCAAGTTCCTCGGTCTTCAAAGGACCATATCCACCTCAAACATTATTAACTTGGTCAAGTTCAACTTTCTCTTGGTGGTAAGACTTGCAAACAAAGTAGAGAACTGTTTGGCTGACTAATTCAATCAATGTGAACATAATAGGCAACAATGAGGATATTATCACAGACATCGTTCCCAAAGACCATGCATACATAACCAGCTTCCCATATGCATATTGAACGACACAATGGACAATAGCCAGAAAGAAAAACATGATGATAGCCACCACCCACATGTTTCCCTTGAGAAGCTGATTGCTCTTTTTCATGGCCGTAAACCCTCCAGATTCTTCTAACACAGACACCACGTTAGCCAATTGCGAAATTAGCATCAGGTACACCAACCCTGTCAAGTAGGTGAGCATGACAAAGAAAACCACAATGGAAATAGTTATAACACTAGCTCTTGAGCTTATCACGGTTAAAAATGTTGTGCACGCGGTTGCGAGTACTAGCGTCGCCACTGCTGTGAAGGCGATGAAGGCGATGAAAGTAGAGAAGAAGGTGAAGAAGAGCCTCTTCCAAACCTTTGAGCAGACAACGGCCATGACCTTGGGGAAAATCACATCATCTTGGCCGGTGTGGATATATGCTGCGGTGTAAATACCTGCAGAGGTGTAGAGGAGTTTGAAGAAGAGGGTGGGGATAAAGCATTCAAGTTGTAAGCGCCAAAATGGTGCGAATTCGGAGGAAAACAGATGGGAATAAGGAATGTAGGGCCCGAAAGTAGCGAGGCCGCTTTCCTGGGTTTGGTTGAAGGTGGTAGTAGTATTAGTTTGATTATTGAGGCCGGTTTCAGGTAACAATGCATCGGAAGCTAGTTTGTTTATCAGGGAGATGAAATAGGTAGGAAGGATGAGGAAACAGATGATTTTGTAAAGGCTCACATTCCCAGAGTTGATGATTTTGTAGGAATCTTTGAAAATACCAAAGACTACCCCGAGGGACTGCATATTTCCTTCTCTGTTAGAAAGTGATTTTCTCTTAATTTGGTTGGGTTTTGGGTTTCCGAGAATGGGATATATGAAGAAAGGTGAGGAAGGAAGAGAGGAATAGAGCAAATTTAATTAAGTTTGCATCTTGATCCTGTTTGAGGGTAAACTCTTATAGGAAATTTGGAGTAAGACTTTTTCTGATATTTCTTACGTACGAAAACGCGGGATATTAATATGCAATTGTGAACTAGTTGAAGGATAAGGTCCTCCAACACGCATTTTTTTTTACCCCTTAAGAAACCTCCTTCTAATTATTATATAATTATTAGAAAAGTTTCATTCAATCTCCTTCGATTTTATGTTAATTATAGTTGGACTCCTAAGTTTTTGGAAAAATTAAAGCGAAATTGCTTTAGCTCTAGTTTTTTTTTTGGTCAACTTTTGTTTTTGGTTCAAAAGTGCTAAAAAGTAACCAATACCCCATATCATAGTTTTTTGTATTTTTTTTTAAGTAAAAAAAATAAAAAATAAAAAATAAGAGCAAAGAAGTGCTTGAACACACTGCTAGTTTACAACATTTCTAAGGAATTTTTAATTATTTACTTTATTCTTCTTATTTTAAAGAGTTCATTTCTTTAAAAAGCTTCCAATCCATTTTTTATTGTGACAATAAAAATTGTTTAGACTCATTAAATATAAAAGCCAAAACCACTTTCTATATATTTTTATATAATTTTTTATTTTGTGTTGCATAAATTTCAATACCACTAGCAAAACTTTTTATTAAATAAATATGTTTATTATTTATGTTATAGTACACAATAATCAATGCTTATAAAAAATATTGAAATAAAGAGTATAATGAAGAATTTGGTTGGAGAACCAAATAAAATTTGATTTTAAAGATGCTTTCTAATTTGAAAAAAATACTCTTTAAATAAAAAATAAATAAAAAATTGGGAATGCTCTTATAAGTTAATCGAACATCAATATCTATAATAAGTTGAGATATCCTTGGCCTTTTACTAATTTTATTTTGATGATCTAAAATTTTTTTTAACATCTAGTTCACATAAGTATGGTACATATCGGATAAATCTAATTGACAATGACTATTAACGATAAATTCTGAGTTCAAAAATTAATGTTAAAATCTATCATTTATAAAATTAAAAAATAAAAAAAGAGAGAAAGAAATTCATATTCATATAAATCATAATGATATCTATAAAAAAGCACAAACCGTACATATCAAAAGATTCCAAGACAGGCCATAAGAATAGCAGAGAAAAAAGTCATGAGTTAATGAGAGAAAATATGGAAACTGGTTTACATATATGATTAATTAAGACAAGTATGTACTACAAATTGTTAACAAACTAGCAAGAATACAGAAGAAATTATTATGATCAACATCTGAAAATAATGCTTACATAGATAGATCAAACTTGATTAAATTTCACAAGCTGAAGTTCCTCGCGGGTCTTCAAACATGACCAAATTCTCAAGCTGAAATTCCTCGCTGGTCTTCAAAGGAACATATTCTCCCAGAACATATTTGTCTAGATGATTTGACAGAACCAATTTGTTAACATTCTCATCGTGGTAAAACTTGCAGACAAAGTAGAGAAGTGTTGGGATGACCAGCTGAAAAAAACTCAGCACCATAGGCAAAATTGAGCATATTATCTGGGAAGCAAACCCAACCACCATGCCCAGAGACCATCCGTACATAACCATTTTCTCAAATGCAGTTTGTACAGTGCAAAAGAGAACAGGCAGCGAGAAAAATATGATGACGGCCAACCAAATTTTGCCTTTGAGTAGTTGCTTGCTCTTTTTGATGGCCTTAAACCCTTGTGCTTCTTCCAACACGGACACCACGTTAGCCAATTGCCAAACTATTCCCAGTTATACAAAACCTGCCAAGTAAACAAGCAAAATGAGTGCAATCACAGCACAACCGGACACAGTTACTACTAGAGAATCGGTCGAGATCACGACGGCGATAAATATGACAGAAGCAATAATAATGAGAACTGCCCCTATAATGTAGGGTATGAAGGCTATGAAAGTACACAAGGAGGTGAAGATGAGCCTCTTCAAGACCCTGGGGACGACAGCGGCGACCTTCTTGAAAGTCACCTCTCGGTCGGTGTGGATACATGCTACAGTATAAAAACATGCAGAGGTAGAGAGGAGGCAGAAGATGAACACGGAGACGAAGCAGGGTAGTTGGAAGAGCCAAAATAGGGCAGATTCGGAGGAGAAGATATTGAAATACGGTTCTTTGAATATGGCTTCGGATTGCTGGGTTTCGTTGAGGAAGCAGCAGTACTAGTACTCTGGTTGAAGACTGTGGTCTTGTTGAAAAAGGCAGTCTGGTAGATGTAATTTTCGACAAAGATGTTCCAAAAGAAATCATACGAAACTTGTTGACTTGCCATGGAGATCAAATAGGAAGGAAGGATGAAGGCAAGGCTGATCTGGGTAAAGATCTTCCTCCATGTAGTGATTATATTGTAGGATTCTCTACAGATGACAAAGAGCCCAGGAGACTCCAATTTTTTTATTATTATTATTATTATTTTTTTTGTTACAAGTTTTTTTTTTTTTTTTTTTAATAGTGAATTATTGCTTGCTCCAGGGACGAATGAGTAAGGAAAAGGTTGTAGAATGGAAATTATATTGATTTTCGGAGTTAATTTTATAAAGGAAAATTAAGGTAGGACATGTTAAAATACTGATAGCTAGTTTTGATAAAGTTTCCACCTAATTTTCCAAGATAACGCCAAAATGATTAAAAGCACTCTGTTATGTGTTTAGGTACAAAGTACGGTAGCAGTGTATCAGTGTTAAAGTAGTGGCGTAAAGGACGTCCACGAAAATTATCCTAATTAATGTGAAATCCGTCGGAAAATGTGGACTAAAGTATGTTGGAACGTTGGAAAACACATACGTACACACACACACACGCACACACACACACACACACACACATATATATATATATATATATATATGAAAATATTTACTCTCGGAAAAGTCCTCGAGTCCTCGACCAAATCCATAACCATTAAATCGTGTGGCTCATATAAATTTAATAATTATAAATAGTTGTTGTCCACCATATCATATCTACTTTACACAATGATAACCCTATGTTTATGTGTGTGTGTGTGTGTGTGTGTGTGTGTGTGTGTGTGTGTGTGTGTGTGTATATATAGGTAAACGTAGTCAATACCGTGGCACATGTGTTTTGTAGCGTGTGCGTGGGTCTAAGACTCTGGTCAATGCTCCTATCTGATACACCCTAAGCGAATGTGTTGGAAATTTTTGAACTCGATCGATTCGGGCTCTTATTCATTTCAACATTTCCATTATCAGTTAATTTCGAAATAATTAGAACTAAATTTTCATCAAAATAGTATACAATAATATTAAATTAAAGATAGGATTTAACGGAGAATTATTGAAGCTGAACATATATATTGCATCCTGACCTTAATAAAAGGGATCGAATTTATTTATATATATATATATATATATATACTTGTTGTCCCAGTACTACTTCAAATCGTCTTGCAGACGAAGTAGAGGCTAGAGAATATATATGTATATTTAACTAGCAAATGAATTCTTCGTCATAGTTAATAAAAAGGATAGCAGACAAGTACCAATTACTGCTTTATTTTGATGGATGACTCGTGAAAACTCACCAACCAATTGTGCGTATTATTTTGGACAATTTGGTAGTAGACGTACATAAGGAGTTAAGAGCACATTTTCTGATTTCCCGTGACAAATAGCATTTTTGAAATCTTAATCTAAATTCCATATAGCAAATCTAACTCATTAGTAGTCTACAAAGTAATTAGCAGGCCTAACCCGAAAATGCTCAATCTTACTTCCAACCCATATCAGTGACAGGGGTCCCTACAGCACTAGGAGTACTTTATTGGAGATTTAACTCCTTGACCCCCTCTTGTTTTGGTTGGGCTTTTAAACTTTTGGGGACCACGATTATATAAACTTATATTACATGCATAGAATATATACATATATGTACACACACACATATATATATATATATATATATATATATACGAGGAGATATTCTATGATGATGATAATTAAAGGCAACTTAATTTAAAATATAATAAAAAGATTCCGCCCAGTAAAATATGATTATATATATATCAAGGAGATCTAACAGGGCCAATTTGTCGATATTCTCACGGTGGTAAGATTTGCACACAAAGTAGAGAACCGTTTCAATGACAAAGCCAAATAAACTCAACACCACAAGCAAGATTAAGCATGCAAGCCCATAAAGTACTCTATATATCCACCATGACCATGCCCAGAGACCATTCATTGATGACAACCATAATCTCAAATTCAAAAATTTACGACAATAATGGACATAATACGCATCTTCACAAATATGATGATAACACCCACATGTATCCCTCAAGTAGTTTCTTGCTCTTTTTCATCGTCTGAAGCCCTCTTGATAGCTTCTTCTAAAATGGTAACCACTTTGGCTAGCTGCCAAACTATTACCAGATATATATAGTAATTCCAGCAAGTAAGCCACTATTACAAAGAAACTGACAAGGGAACGAGTTGTACATGCAACAGTACTGGAGCTCGTCATGGTGAAGAATATTATTCGCTTTCTAGAGCGTGTTGCATGGTTCCAAGACCCAGTCAACTATTCTCAAACAAACAAAACACCCCAAAAAAAAAAAAAAAAAAAACACACCCTTGATGGAATTTGTGTTAGAAAATTCTAACCTCCATGATGGGATTAACCAAACCAATCGATTCAAAATGGTTTAATTCAGTTTAAATTTTAGTTTATAATTGATTCGATTTGGTTTAAATAATTTTTAATTCAAACCAATTTAAATAAAACCGATCATACATTTATATATATTATATATATAATTTTTAAATATTTTTATATATATTTATGTTTTTAAATTATTTAGTTTAAAATATTAACAATATTAAATTCAAAATTATTGAAATAATAATAATATTTTTTTAAAAAAATTATTAAAACATTAAAAAATAATAAAATAATATTGACCAAATCTAACGGACGTCCACTTACCTCCATCCATTTGCATTTAGCTCATTTCAAAATTTCCAAATATTCCATTACCAGATTAATTTGGAAGGATAAATTGAATCTAAAGTTCTTCAACATTTTATTCTTATATTTCTCTTAATTTACATAAATTTTGTCCTCCATAATGTAATAAAATAAAATAATAATACTTGTGATGAAATAATAATAACAGTAGGTAAAAAAACCCATTAAACATTATGTTATTATTAATTCAAGTGTGTAATTGTTCTGGAGGAGAAAATGGCACATGCATAAGTCCAAATCCAATAATGGTCATTTCATTATATGATAATTAAAGGCAACTTAATCTAACACAGCATGTGACCTCATGAATACAGTTTACTTGAGGCAAATTATTTATAGAAATTATATATCACAAGCACAATTAAAACTGGTAATTATATAATAACGCTATACTTCTTCATGAGCTTTCAAAGGAAGTTGATCTTCAACTGCTATCAGATAAACCTCCAGCTGATCATCATCTGACAGAGCCGCTGACATTTCGGTAGTTTCGTTTTGGCAAGACTTGCAGATGAAGTAGAAGATAGTGTCACAAACAAGCCCAAATAAACACAACACGGTAGACAACAACAAACAAATAATTCCATAACCAATCTTTTCCATCTTCCCAAAATTCCATTCCTGCACAAAAATATTCCTGAACACAAATTCCACAATATAAACAGTGAAATCAAAGCTGAAATATATAAGAGTGGCCATCCACATCTTCCCCTTCATCAATTCCCTGCTTTTCTTCATGGCTCTAAACCCTCGGACATTTTCCAACACGGACACCACGTCTGTCAATTGCCAAACTATTCCCATGTACACCAATCCCATCAAGTACAAAACCAGTAGAGCTCCATTTACAACAACATCAATTAATGCAGATCCGGGTTTGACAAGAATTGCATAACCAATAATGGCAATCATTACGATTACATGGTAGGCAAGGTAAGCAATGCAGGAACAAAGGAAGTTGAAGAGATGCCTCTTCCAAACCCTTCGAAAAGCGCTAGTAGCCTTGCTGAAAGTCGCTTTGCTCCCGGTTAGGATGCAGGCGGTGGCGTAAACGACGGTGGATGTGGAGAGGGACGAGACGGCGAGGAGGTAGATAATGGACCCTGCCTTGAAAAGCAAGTAAGTCTTGAATTCGGAAGAGGAGAGATTGGGGACTACATAGCTGAAAGGATCGTTGTGATCAGCACCGTCTATGATTATATCAGTGCGGACGGTACTGCTTTCGTAGAGGGATTCGGATACCAGTATTTGAACAAAGAAAAAGAAGCACATGGGAAGGATCAAGGTTAGGGTGATCTGGCTGAAGATCTTTCTCCACCATAAAATCATCTTATAGCTTTCTCTGTATATATCAAAGAAACAAAGAAGCTTCATTTCTTCTTGTTTTGCATCCATCGTATTGGTTTTCGGGTTGAGAGAGAGTAGAGAATTATGGTTTTTG
This sequence comes from Ziziphus jujuba, assembly GCF_031755915.1. Taxonomy (NCBI): domain Eukaryota; kingdom Viridiplantae; phylum Streptophyta; class Magnoliopsida; order Rosales; family Rhamnaceae; genus Ziziphus; species Ziziphus jujuba. The sequence goes on along the minus strand of NC_083385.1, from coordinate 7,016,145 downwards.
TATATAACTATAAATGATTTTTACTTTTTACACAGAAAAATGAGGTTGGAATGTTGGACTCTTCTATGCTTCAAAACTTGTCGTAGGTTTTAGGACATATAAGAATTGGTTTTTCCAAGGTTGTAGATCATAGTTCAGGTCGTCAAAGTCGAGGAAAAGAAAGTTTGTGATGTCAAAAGTCTTAACCCAAAATGTCCAAACTAAAAATTTCAGACTCTGTGGGGTCCGTGTCGTGGAGATCGAGCTTACTTAGCCTGATTCATACGCTTATCTTAATTTCCAATCTTAGCCAACTCCGTGAAGTATTAAAAGTGACCATATAAATCTAAATAAAATATATGTCTTTTTCACACTTTCTAACATTTTCAATATCAAACAATCAAAAACAGCTGAAGGAAGAAACACAATCTAGCAATTGTGACTCAAAGGAAAAATAAAAAATAAAAAATAAAAAATCTAGCAATAGTGACAAATGAAATGGTATAAGAATATTGTATTTATTTATTTGTTTTTTGTTAAAGTTGTTTTCAGGCACGCAAAACATTACGTACACTGGTAATAAGAGAAATATTTTGTTGACCATTCATACGCAGACCAATAAGAGACCCCACCAATAAAAAGAAAAATATAAAATCTCTATATAATAGATACCATTTAGCTCAAAAACAGAAGTAGAAGAAAATTTTAAGTATTTTATTTTATCTATTTAATTACATTGGAAGTTTGGAAGTACACGTACAAAATAACTCAAAGTTTTCTCCATGAAATTATGAATAAGGAAGAAAAACTGGTGAATGCTCGAAAGGCACTTTGCAATTGCATAGCCCAGAAGACTGGAAAGTGTGGTTTTTGGTCGGTTTGGAGTAAATTTTATAAAAGAAAATTGAGACAGCAGGACATTATTAATGCAATTATACATCCACTTTTAATATCGCCATAGACCCAGACCCAGTCAAAGTCAAGCACTCCTCTCCGTCTTCTTCGGTATTTCCTATATTGACGTTGAATCTTGGTTTAATTCATTTCCACATTTCCAAGTTCCAAAGGGCACCACACGTCAGTTAATTTGGAAGGATAAATTCAATCTACATTTCATCAAAAATAAAATGAAAATCTAAATTTTTTTTTAAAAATAAATAAATAAATAAATAAAATAGAAAATTGTTCAAGGTGGAAATCGCTAGAAAAAGTCCAGCAAGCAAGCGTTATATTATAATTTGTAATTTCAATTTTCAAAAGTGCAATTTTTCTTAAATAATAATAATAAAAGAAAAGATCGCTAAAGGTACGAACGGAGTATTTGGCATGACAATTGAAAAGCCAAAAGTGGCTTTTGAAATAAAAAAGCTGCCTTTTAAAAGTATTTTGGATAATTTTGTAAAAAACCTTCCATTTATTAGAGAAGAGTTTTTGGACAAAGTTGGCTCATGCTAGTGGCTTTTGGAAGAGCTTATACGAAAACAACGGCCTGTTTTGTAAGTTTAATGAGACTTTTTAAATTCCATCTCTATCCTTTGCATTCAAATTCTAACACTGTCCCAATTAAAGAGTTTTTTTTTTTTTTATTACCAAAAAAGAGCTCATTTTTCACCCTTTTTTTTTTTTTTTTAATTTTACTTTTCCTCCTTAATTCTTTCATTTGGAACTGGAGACTAACTAGCCATTATTCTTGAATTGGGTATTTCTCTATATTAGCTTGTAAGTAGGTGAAATATATATATATTTTTTTAGGTGCTAAAATTTTCGCTGTAATTACTATTCTTATTATATTTAAATATAATATCGTATGTTAATCCAAAAATACATTTATTACATTTTCTAGTTGAATTTTAATAACAAAAGCTCCAGGTTTTTCCCCTTTTTTTTAATTTGAAGTTTTATTCATGTTAATAAATATATATATATATATATATATATATGTAATATCTATATTTATTTATCTATTTAAGAAAATTTGACTTTGATGGTATGTTCTTTTTTTTTTATTAAAAAAAAATAGATGTTAGTTATTGCACTGTGTCTAATAAATTAATAAATTAATCCTATTGAGATGAAAATATTATGAGTATTATAATAGATTATAATATACATAAAACTATCAAACATGTAAAAAGGCTCTACAAAACACTACCCGAAAGCTCTTTGCTTTTGCTTCTCCTCTTGTTCTGCTTTTAACAATGAGTAAACACCAAACAACCCCTTAATATCATGCATATATGTTGTTCTTATGAAGTCCACTTAATTAGATACGTACATTATTTGTATAGATTATATATCACAATTCACAAACATTAACTAAATTTCATATTTCACCCCAAAACAAATAAGAAAAAAAAATAAAAATAAAAAATAAAAAACTAAATTTCGTAATGGATACTAAACTTCATTTGTCTTTCAAAGGGACATATTGATCTCCAGTAAATTTTCGGTACTCCAGAAATGCCTATTCCCAAGAAACAAATAAATGTTTTGGAATCGAGATCTGGACTGGAGCCTGTGTCCATAAATTTTTTTGTTCATCGTCTACCAGAAGATGAAATTCCAGATGATCATCCGACAGAGTTGACATGTCTATACTTTCATGGTGGCAAGACTTGCAGACAAAGTAGAAAATAGTCTCAACAACACGCCCAAATAAACTCAACATGGTAAGCAACATCAAGCATATAATCCCATAACCAATCCTTTCCATCTTCCCCGTATACATGCCATGCACAAACATCCTTCTAAATACAAATTCTACTATCAAAACCATAATATTGAAGTTGAAAAATATAAGGATGGCCATCAACATCTTTCCCTTGATTAATTCCCTGCTTTTCTTCATAGCTTGAAACCCTCCAACGTCTTCCAACACAGCCACCACATCAGCCAATTGCCAAACAATTCCCATATACACCAAACCCACCAAGTACATAACCATAAAAGCTCCCATTCCAGCAACACCAATGGCTTGTCTGAGTTTGATCGATGTGTTCATGAACATTCCCCAACCAATAAAGCCAATCAACGACACCACGTTGTAAGCAACATAAGCAACGCAAGTACAGTAGAAGGTAACAAGGAGTTTCTTCCAGACCTTGGTAAAAGCATTCATGGAATTCTTAAATGTCACTTTCCGGTTGGTGTAGATGCCAGCGACGGTGTAAACACTAGCAGAGGTAGAGAGGAGGGAGACTATGAGGAGGTAGATAATTGATAATGCCTTGAAAAGCAAGTAAATCTTAAATTCAGAGGAGGATAGATTGGGAAGCCTGTATTTGAGAGATTCGGCGGGATTGGTACCGTCCATGATTTTACCTTTGCGGATGGTACTGTTTTCATAGAGGATTTCAGATGCTACAATTTGAGCTAAGAAGAAGAAGCACATGGGAAGGATCAAGGCTATGGTAATGTGGGCGAAGATCTTCCTCCTCCATAAAATGGTCTTGCAACCTTCTCTGTAAATACCAAAGAGTCCAAGAAACTTCATTTCTTCTTGTCTAGCATCCATAATAGAGGCTTTGTTGAGCGGAATTGGGTTTAGTTCAAAGAGAAGAGATGTATGGTTTCAGGCCCTTGAAGAAGAGATTTATGGGTTGATATATGTAGAAAAATGATATTTGGATTTTCTGATGTCACAGAAATTGTTCAAGTTTTTGGACACTTTGTTGAGATTTTTTTTAAGTGTGGAAGTACATTGATTATTGGTTCAGTTCGTCATAGGTCGATGATGCCGAGGAAAAGAAGTTTCTTAAATCAAGAAGTCATTACACAAAAATCCAGATATCTGTGGGTCCATATCATAAATATCGATCTTACTTAACCTGATTCCTACGATTCATCCATTTCCAATCTAAGCCTACTCCGCCAGGTAACAAGTGACCATATAAATCCAAATAAAAAAATCAAATCTTTTTTCTTGCCAACATTTCTAGTATCAAAAACAGCTGAAAGAAGAAACAAAATCTAGCAGCTGACAAACGAAACGTTATGAGGCTGTAAACCAGATCAAACCCGGCGACAAGAGAATGATATCTCAGTTAATTGTTAACAACGAAGCAGTACTTATGCAGATGAATGGCAAAGAATTTCAAAATGGCCAACCTTCTTTATATAAGAAATTAGACTGTCCCTAGACTGCTTTGAATAAATCAACACCCTCGATCTTATGAGCAAACACAAACAAACATAGTATTAAATATAAAAGATAAAACCTCGAGGAGAATAGAAATGGAAGAAAAGGGCAGAGAACTTATCTTTATTCCAGCTGCCGTAAAGAGCCAATGTCGGATAAAACAATCGAAGCAATTTTCCTGTACAGACATTTTCCTTCCCCAACCAAAATGGATTGCAAAAATCACAAAATTCCACATATTTACACATCCAAAACCCCCCAACCTCAAAAAAACAATAATCACACCCCGGCCAAAAAAAAAAAAATCCCAGCTCTAATAAATACCAACTTGACTCAAAAACAGAAGTGGAAAAAAAAATATATATATATATATATATGTATTATCTATTTAATTGCATAGGCACGTGTACAAACAGTCTCAAGTGCCTCCATGAATAAGGAAGAAAAACTGGTCAGTGCTTGAAATACCCCTGGCAAGCCTGTCTGAAGATTATTCAGAGTCATTGCTCTAGTCACCTCCACTGCCTTTGAATGCCTCATCATCTCATCTTCCACCCGCCGCTGGCTGGCTGCAAGTTCAGATTTTTTCTCAGCAAGTGGGTCCCGAGCATCCAAACCCTGGCCATTATCAGGACCTGCATCAGGAAGTCCAATACCAACCATAGAGTATGACTGGTAAAACTTCTTTTCTATATTCCGAACAGATGAAGCCTTTTTCTCAAGCTCCTTCGATGCGGTTTCCGTGCGTTTTTTAATCTTAAGCTCTTCACTTTGTTTCACATATATTACATGGACAACATTGATAAAGCTTTTGATGGCCTCTGAAGCCACCGTATCAGGGACACGATCAAGTGCAAGCTTCCACTCATCACAGAAAACATACACATCAGAAGATTCCCTGTTGCCATTCACATTGTCATTGTCAACAGGAATGAGGGTAAGCTTGAACCAACCATGAAGGGACCTAATGAAGTCCCGTTGGAACTTTATTAAGCGACAAAAACTAGAGTGCCAGGCAGAGACGGCTGATTCAAGTTCACGAGTTGCCTGCCGGTGAAGTTCAGAAGTGGAGTCACCCTTGGTTGATCGATTCACAAGGCCACGGACTTGTTGGATAATGTTATTCTGAACTTCATGATGCTGATGCATTGATCTCCACATGTACATAAACCTGCAATCATATATATCAGAAATAAGAATAGGTGTTAGAAATCCATTGTGCTTATGCTCTTCTGCATCTATCATGCTGCTGACACAAAGATCGCATTGTGACAAGATCTAGCCTTGCCATTCTTTTTTATAAAACAGGTCATTGTAGGAACTCATCTACTTTACTTCACAGTTCAGGAAATGAAACTGATTATAGAACCACAATGCAAATAAAACTTCCTGAAAAGATTACAGCCAATGGATAGAGATTATAAGTTAGCTGAGAGTTAATTAATTGCATGCCCACAGATACCAAGAAAATCCTACATATTGCCACTGCAAACAGTGTGATCCATTTTTTCTTTTCAGCTGTGGGTCCATTGAGCATCATAGCCTTATCATGCTGTTTGTATGTTTGCTTAGTGATAAATCAATTAGGCACTACCAAATAGTTTGACATGGACTACTATTTTAATTATTACAATGATAACGCTAATAATAAAGATATGAATAACAGTAGTAATAAAATGATGATGATGATTGTGTTCTTAACTTGAATCAAATCTAGCAACCAGTCCATAAATATAGAGTCAGACAATGGTGGGTCATATGACAGTTAAGCCCAATGTACCTAACTCCACCTACAATAACTTATGGTCCCAAAGGTTCAGCAGATCAGAGAAAACGTAACCATGGGAGAGGTAGTTTTGGGGCCATTCTTTAATATTAAGTAGTAGCCAGCAATTCGACAGTCCAGTACAACAAGGCACATGTGATTCCAGAGAGGATGGAGCAAGTGTCATAGCAGAGCAGTGATTAATAATGTTTTCAACTACCAAGTCGAAATACCAGTGACATCCTAGCATGTTTACCATGAGAAAAAATGGAGAGAACTAAATCAAGAGTACCAACCCCACATATGCATGGCATATTAGAAGTCTCAAGTATTGTTTCAGTTCCTTGGCCTTGTGTAGATCAAAAACCCCATCCTTAGACTCCTCAATTTGTGCTTGATCATTGGGCATGCAGTAGCAGCCACATGCTCGCACACAGCAGACAAATAAATTTTAATTGCATTTTAAGGTATCGCAACTAGTGACATCTAGTCGAATATCTTTTCATGCAAGAAGCCAATTTCAATTTTTGAAAAAGATATGACATTATCTTTAATAAACCATAGATACTTTTGAGAAACGAAGTAATTTGCTTATTGAAATCATGTTAATAGAGAGGAAACCTACCCGTGACATAGATCAATAAGCTGAGGAACCAGATCAGAGTCTCTAAGATCAATTATATACTTCGAGGTTGCAGAGACAGCGTCAGATCCGACAATAATAAGCGATTGCAGCCTCTTTATTGATGCCTTGGTCTTATCCAGCTTAGTTTCATCCTCCCCCTTGTACTCCTGGCTCTGTAGAGATGACAACTTCTTTTCATGCTCAATCTTGAAGCCTTCTCTATCCTAAAATTCATAAGATATTGTTGCCTGTATCAGTACTTAACAATGTGAAACTCAAATACTTTCAACATAAATCACATGCAACATCACTACGTCATGTTCTATCTGCGAAGAAACTCTGCAGTAATTTCCCATCATCCACAGGAATGTAACTCAAATTTTTTTTCTTGGTACTTTAGAAGCTACTGATTTCATGGTCCTATCCCTATAACATATTTCCTTTTTATTACAGACAAAAAAACTCAAGACTATTTGAAATACAAAACCATATTTCAAAGAAACGACAACAATAGAAAGTCGGTAAATGTAGTTACTGTTTTCCTTGTCTTCATGCATATTCATTTCAGTTGGAAAGAGATCTTATGAAAAAATGCCAGTAGAGGAGGCCACAGTAAAGATAATTAAAAACAAACCATATCAGTAAACATCAATTTAATTAGCCACTTGCAGACAGAACCTTTACATGCCAACAAATGTTCGGAAATATTTTCAATGAAATTGTACACAATCTATCAACAATGGAAACCCTGGTACCAAAAAATTTCCAAGGTTAACAGGAATTCCCCACCAAATCAAGCAAAAGTGATTTTGCAATAGATTTTTTTTCCTGGAAGAAGGAAAAAAAAAAAAAAAAAAAAAGTGCCTTCCAGTTTGTCAGATGAGCCCACAGAGAAAAAGTTAGCCAAGACAGAGCATGTTCACACTTCAGAGAACACAAATGGGTTATCCTACTTTTTTCCCCATAGTTTTGTCAAGGGTAATTCAGCCATTTCACAAGAACAACGACCAAAGCGAATACGGAATAATTAAATACCTAAAGATACTTTCTAATAAAAATAAATTTGGAGAGATTTTATAAATTGGGGGACCTAAAGATACAATTGGTAGGGACCTTAGGGCAAAGATAGCCGTCCAAATTAATAAGAACAGGGCAATCTACAGAATTCCCATCATCCAGCAGGGATTTATTTGTCAATTAGCGCATTTTACGTTTGTTTTGGTCAAATAGTGCGGTGGATTTACGCTATGTCCACCGGTGGATGTTCTTCAATCTTACTCATTTTTCTCTGTCCATTTGTCTAAGAAAAAAGATTTCAATTTTTTCATATTACAAAAAAAAAAAAAAAAAAAACAGTCATTTTTTTATTAATAGAATAATTATAATTGAAAGAATAAAATAATTAGATGGTCGCGTACCTTCACTTCCTCGTAAAGCTTCTTCTCCCAAGCCAAGAGCTGTTCCAAAGTGGAGCAGAGGCTCTTCCGTCCGCCCGGTTCTTTGAGTGAAACAGCATCGAGCTGGTACTTAACCGCCAATGGCGGTTTTGAAGTCCAGCTTGAGCTCAAATTGCTTAATACACTGCTGGAATGATACACAGTCTCTGTACTCCACACCAAAAACATATGGAATAAAATCAGAATTCATATTTATTCGGAACGATAAAAATAAATAAATAAAAAAGTCGAAATTCGAATCTTAAAAAGTTTTGCAACAAATTTGATCCGCAAAACCGTAATTATCTATGTTTGGCGGCCAGGAAAATGGGGATAACTGAATTTAGTTCAAAAAAAAACAAAAAAAAAAGAAAGAAAGAAAAACCCAAACCCGCACTTGAACCGAGTGAAAATGACTCGAACGAATTGTATGCAAAATATTAGATTGACTTTTACACGAAAATTAAATTAAAAGGTCTATAAAGAAAAAAAGAGCAAAATTTGAAGCAATCGAATCTAAGAAAAAAAGACTAACTTTTAAGCTGTCTGAAACTCCGATTGAGCTGGGCCCTTCCGGTCTCGAGCATCTCGGAGACCTGATCTCCAGCGGCGGCGGCGTTGTCGAAATTCTCCTTAATGGCCTCCACAATCTCCTTCAGGTCCTTGTGCCTCACTACCATCTTCATGTCCGAGATCTCTCGTCTCCTATAACTCGCCGATGAATCCACCGATCTACCCGACTTGCTCCTGTTCGCCGCGTACCTGGTCGGCGCTGGTGCCGGAGCAGCAGAAGCAGCCACCGACTCCGCCCGCACGGAGGATCCGAAATTCGACCGTACACCCATCTCGGATCTCGAATCCCTGTCGTCGTCGTCCTCCGACGAGCTCGTGGTACTGTAGTGGTCACCCCATTCACTGCACTGCACCTCCTCTCTCTCCGTCTCTGTATACTCGTCCTTGAGGTGGTGCTGATTTTTGGCCGAGGGGTTGAAGAAATCGTACTCTGATCTCTCAGTTTCCGTCCCCGCCTCTTCCACTTCTTCGTCGAAATCATCATCGTGATTGGATTGCTTATCATGGTTAAATTGCTTGAACTGGGCACGCTGGTTGAAGAATTCTGAATCGGGTGGAGAAGGAGGGTAGAAGTTCTCCCAATTCCACACAGACGAAGCCTGAGACGGAGTGCTGGAATAGGTCGAATTCACCTGGTAAGCGGTTGGAAAACCCGCCGTGAAATTCGAATTCTGGCTTCTAGGAGACGACGATGGGCTCGACTCCGATAGAATATGAGGGAGTTTCGACGCCGCCGGTTTACGACGTCGTTGTTGCTGTTGGTGGTGGCGGGTTGTTGTTTTTGTTGGGATTGAAGACGAAATAGAGGACGCAGAGAGGATGTGAGGGAGCTTAGAGCTGGCTATAGTCGGAGAAGGAGATGGGGAGAATGGCGGAGGTGGCGGCGGATGGATAGACGGCGATGGTGAAGGGACACGCGGCGGGATGGCATTGGCTGAGCTGGGTGGTGTTTGCGGCGGATGGAGAAAGACGGCGGGTGTTTGATCGGAAACGGAGAGAGGTTCGTAAGAAGCGAAAGATTGCAGAGCGGAGCCAGTATACCGGAGGGACCTGCAGTAGTCGGCGTGAGCAGCCGCCAAGTGGTGGCGAGCACTGACCGCCTCTTTCATAAGGTGGCGTCGCTCCTTGCACCGCCTTACGGTGTCTTCGTTGTCCAGCTTGGACGCCGTACAACCCATAACCGGAATACTAATAATTGTACCAAAAAATTAAAATTAAAAAAAAAAAATAGGGGGAAGAATCAGAGAAATTGGGAAGCCGAAAACGTGGTTCCGGCTGTGCCGCGCTTTTGCTGGTGGCGCTTTTGAATTTTTGAGCTATTTGTTTTTGGGTGGTCTTGTAGAAATTTTTAGACCACAAAGAGAGAGAGAGAGGGGGAGAGAGAGGGAGTGAAATAGACAGCCAAGTGGTGAGACTGCACTGTGCCTGAGTGAAGAAGCTTATAACTGGGTCCTTTTTCTTTTCTCTCTTCTGTCTTTTCTCTAAAAATGGGTTTACGGTTAATTTAGAAGAAAAAATATATATATTTATATAGTTTTTAATAATATGTTTGGTAGAATCACTGGTTATAACACATATATTAAGGGAGTTGGTAATAAATCTGTCTGTTCAGAAGGAAGATCCGAATATATATATATTTTTTACTAGTAAAAAAAAAAAAAGATATTGTTAAGCAGATAGTGGTAAAATAATAAAAATAAATAAAATTGGCTTTTGAGATTAGTTTAATTTAATGTGTGTGCTTCAGAAGGCTGCTTTTTGTTTTTGTTGGAAGTAGAAGATAGGGTGGATCTTCACCAAATGGTGTGGACCCATTTATTTGATTATTGAGTCCAAGACGGAGTACGTGTAGTAGGCTTTTTGAGTGTGTGTGATGTTGAATTTTATTGCCGACAATATATTGTTCTACTTTGCTAATTGCTATACACTATTATGTAATATATGTTTACTTTTTTATTTTTATTTTTATTTTTTGGTGGCTGTAATGGGAAAATGAAATTTCACAAATGTAATTGTTATTTTTGTTAAAAATTAATTGGTAGTGTTATTGTTAAAGAATTAAAACTGTAGATAACTGGAAAATATTGTTCTTTTTTTGATAGGCTGTGAGGAAATATTGCTTTTGATGGATTGTGAAAATGATGTTTGATTGAACACTTAACACCCATTTGCCTTTTGCCAGCAAAAGCTGGACAGTTTTTGACTTAGTGAATCAATTTTTGCAAGTTATTTCAATATAAATTTTCAGAATTACTTCTTGGACAGGAATTTGTTATCTGAAATTGTTTTGCAGTGTATTTTTTGAACATTTGTTTCCTCTTGGTGTTATCTCCGAGAAACAGCTCTCCATAGTTTCCATGACATTTTCAAATTTTTTCTTCCCAATTTCAAAAGAAAAAGAGAAAAAGAGAAAACAAATCATCATTTTCAAGCAAACAGAGCTTTCTTGATCTTAGTGTTGTCGTATTAGATTTGTCATAAGAAACATATTGTTCTCATTTAATTTCAGTGAGAAAATGATTGAACTTGTACTCCTTGTCTATCTTTCTTCTATCCTGCATTATTTTTCGATGGTAAAAGTTCAATTAACTAATTAAATCACTTAATCCAACAATCTTAACTTTGGTTCCGAATAACAGTTTAGTTATTTTGCATTCTAATTAACAATAAGGAGGATTTAATCCCAGAAAACAAAAAAAAAAAAAAAACAAACAAACAAAAAAACGATTATGAACTCTGTTTTCAAATAAACAAACGATTATACCAATGAAATTCAACTTTGAAAATATTGATAAAATTTCCAGTTCCTTAGAGTCCCATTACCTATACTATTTATTGTTTTTGAGATGGATCGAAATTATCCATAAAAGGCTTAATCAATGAATATTAATTGTATTCAGGAAAATAAATCAAGTATTCTAATTATGAACATGTAAACAAAAATAATATTAATAATAAAAAAGACAAGCATGTTAACAATGCATAATCCACATATAAGACAAACACTTGAATTATTAATAAGGTCTATTACTATACTTAAATTATTCATAAAGTCTATTACTCTATTTTAAACAGGTTATAGCGTTTAGATCTACAATAATTATTAAATAAAAATCTGAAAGAACTAAAATCAAATCCGATACACATTTTAGAGTACAAAAATAGTTGATAGACATTTATCAAACAACCATATCAATTTATTTCTAGATACACTAGAAAATTATAAAGTTCAAATCAACGATATCATAATGAGTATTCTTTTTCTTTTTCTCAATTTGAGCCACTTATTTTATCATTATTTTATGTTGTTAGGGTTTTGTTTTCCACTTTTTTGGTTGGGGTTGAAGAGGGTAGTATATATATTATACGGTGCATAAAGCAATGCAAAGAGGAGAGTAGGAGAGCATAGATATTCCCCCAATAAGTGGAACCTTTTGTTCAAAAGCTATTTGATAAAAAGGATAAGTGGGAGGTGAAAGGAAGAGATTGAAAACGGTGAAAGGGATTTTTTTTTTTTTTTTTCTCTACACTTTCTATTCCATGCTCTCTCCTCTCTCTGGACCCAACCTTCCAAACCACATGCATATGCCTTTTTTATTTTTTATTTTTTTCCCCACTTTTACAATTTATATAACGAATTTAATTGTCTCACGTTGGACCTTTGTCAGTAAAATTGACAGATTAACTTAACAGTGTGAAAGAAACCATTTTTTTCTCTTAGTTTTTTTTTTTTTTTAAATTATCAAATTACTGATATGAAAAAAAAAAAAAAAGAAAAAAAAAAGAAAAACACCCCATGTTAGAATAGCAACAGATTACTGGACCCAGAAAAAGTTCGTGTTTTTTTGGATGAGTATCTGATTCTTCATGAAATTACAAAAAAGAACGTTACTATCAAGAAATTCTTTTTTTTTTTTTTTTTTACTTAGTTTTTCTTAGAAAAAAAAAAAAAAGATTGTTGTTTATTCTCTGTAAAAAGTTTAAGCATTTTTATCTTTATTTAAGCATAGGGTTAAAGATGAAAAAAAAAAAAAAAAAAAAAACTTTCTGCCTTGCCTCCCTATTCCCTCAAAAGCCATAAAAGTTCGATTTTTGCAGCCCAAACCTTCTTTTTTTTTTTTTTTTTTTTGGGGGGGGGGGGAGGGGGGGCGCAATTTTGACCTTTAATTCTTTATTGCTTACACACTTCAGCAGAAGGCATCTCTATGTGTCATTGATAAAATGGCCCGCCAAAACAGAGGGATTAAATTGTATTTTGATTTAATATCAACTTATACCACCTAAAAAATACACCAAAACACCTGCACATAAGAGGGAGCAAGTTGTCACGTGAACATTTAGAGACTTGGTTGCTGAAGTCTTATTAATTAACATGACACCTCTCCATGCGGAAAATTAATTAGAATTAGGCAATGTGACAAACATGCTAAGTATAGCACTCTATACTCAAAAAGATTTACCATTCATAAACAGTTGGTGACAGAGCCCAAAAATCTTCTGCTCCAAACGTTCAACAAAAGTCCTAAGGGTGATCGCTTTGGAAGCTGCAACAAATAAATTACAATTTTCCCTAAATTTGGGTGTGATGAACCTCCAAACAGAGACTAAAAAGTCGAAAGAAGTAGAGTAATGCATGGAAGGCGGCGATCCAAAGAAAATGATGGAACTGTTTTCTTCCTAAAAAGCTTAGCAAAGTGGGTCCCTATTTCTTGTCCCACACCAAGAGAGTTCACCTTTCTACATTATCAAAATCTTTTATATACAATTTATTTTTTTATTTTTTATTTTTATTTTTTTTTCGGTTCTCAACCCTTTCCTTGTCCCCGCTGTGGGACCAAAATAATCACTTTTGCATATACCTTGCGTTTCATTGGATACGGTTAGGCTGGAAAATGATAAGAATAAAGAAAAATAGGTAGATTTTTAAGATACCCATCAATTTTGAATTATCAAACTCTCTTTTCTGTTTGATAGTGGGGTAACGAGGATTCAAATTCAAGATAATTATTCAAGAAAACAAATAAAATATTTACCCGAAATGCAGTAGCTTTATCACACTAAATTTTATTTTGGGTCAAACCATTCAACAAATCAATATTCTCAATCAATAAAAAAAAAAAAAAAAAAATGTAGGTCGCATCTTCTAACCCTCTTCCCCACTCACGCAGATTATAAAGAAAAAGAGAATGAGGAGGAAGGAGAAAAGAAATCTTAGATCATTTTGCAGTCTTCAACTTTGGTGGCATTTCGGTAATCTAAGAAACAAAAAAAACAAGAAACAAAAGAGCCAAGCAAAATGATAGAGAGAGAGAGAGAGAACAAAGTAAAAGCAACAAACCAACCATGCAAATTGCTTAATATAATCCCCACATGACTATGACTCCATTAATCCAATACGACTACAGTTTGGGTATGTGGAACCCACCACCATGTCGTCTGTGCCAAACAGCTATCACAAAGAAGAAAAGGATCTAATTTTTTCCCGAGTCAAAACAAACAATAAATGGAGAGAAGCATCAACCCCATGTCATCATCTTTCTCAAGACTTTAGCCAAGACTATAACTAGTAGTTGAGAGACCCTTTTTTTATATACCTGACAACCTCAGGCTGGTGGGCAAGCAGACACGTGTCACCACACGTGCTTCTTTCATACTGATTGTTTAACCACACTTGGCAAGTGCAGCATTGTGTTTATGGTGCAGCCTCATGCAGTCATGGCGATGATGCTTGTGAGGGGTCGACCACGTGTGGTTGATTGTTAAGAAAACCGAAATTCCCGTACAGACCCTGATAAATATAATACAGGAACCAACATGGCTAATGTCAGATGTTATCCTTATGGGACCAAATGAGCAAAACTTCCACTTGGCCATCTCCCAAAAGAAACGAAAAAGACAAAATCAAAAGCGATCAAATCTTATATCTCATCATGCCAAAGCCTCAAACATGTTAAAAACTCAGATACCAATATATTTCATCATGTCCACATCAAGTTTGCACCATTTCCTGGCTCGAATGCAGAATAGAACAAGAAGATGTGCATGATTTAGAGACATCAACCATGTGATTAGACTTTTTGGATGATCAGAAACCATTGGGAAAGTCAATGTAAAGTTTTTGGATGAACAAGATGATTGAACCTCAGCACAATTTTCAGCACTCCAGCAGATCATTTTAGGAAAAAGATTTGTGATTTATGTCTCTAGTAATGTTGATATAAAAAGATATGTCCAAATTGTGGGAAAGTCACATGCATAGCACAGTATGAAACTAGATTCACAATAGAACTAGGATTCGGTTATATATGGACATACCTTGGCATCGTTGATTGCATAAGCCACACAGTAGTGCTCCTGAAAAGCAGCAGTTTGGAACAGAAGTTAAGAAAAAATGAAAAACAAAAAAACAAAAAAAATTGATTTTGATGCTGATGCTGATGACTGATGATTCACCTAGTCATCAACATGGTCAAAAACCATCTCAAAGCTGCTAACCCAAATCTCCATCCCCCGGTTTTTGTGTGCAAGCATAATTATATATTATATACATACTTATATATTAAGGTGTGTCTATATGTACGTATTTGTATGTGTGTGTGTGTGTGTGTGTGTGTGTGGAGGGTAATGCAAGTTTTGGAACCTGGCCTGCCACCAACAGGATTAATGGTTGCTTGTGTCCCTATGTGATCTCTTGACTCATGAATACATAGCATACACAGAGGAGTTCTACTTGGGTAGCCAGTCACACCCATCCCCAATCCATATTAAATTAATTTAGCTAAGAATTCTTTTTATATATTATTTTACAAAGGTATTGAGGGATCAACTTGCCTGCATCATGTGCCACTCTTCAAATTCGTCAAACAATTCCAGCCGTTCAATCCTAAACAACAAGCTTACAGATGAGAATCTTCCCAAGAATATTTCACAACAATAGTGAGCTTCCCACTAAAAAAAAATTGATAAGAGAAAAAAGACGGAGAAATGGAGGAAAAAATCCATTATATCCTAGAAACAAGAAACTTGTAGAAATTCAAAAAGTAGAGGTGGTACCGCAACACAACTATATATCCAAGGGAAATTTTAAAATATTTTAAAATAGATGGTTTTGGTACAAATTCAATCAGGCATAATACTTTCCAAAACAGGAACATGAATTCTACTTTCTGCAGAGATGATCTAAAAAGGCATCGAGTGAACCCCCCATCCCCTTTTCATCTAGCTTTGATTATCTGATTCGAAAACTTCAATGACTTTTCTTTCTTCTTTTCCTTTTGGTTTTCAAAATGCTTTTATAAATATCTCTGCAACTCCTCATCATGAGTGTTGCATTTCACAAATTAAGAGTAACATCCCAAGAACAACCACACTATTAACTTGTACAGTAGTAACCTCAACCCACATTCCACACACACACATAGCTTAAGGTTTAGAAATATACCTGCGCCTTTCTTGAGCTTCAATAAAATCGCTATATACTTTTAGCATGTCCCAAGCAACAGCCCTCTAAAACCCCAAAACATCCAATGACAAAAAAGCAATCAAATCAAGATAATATATGATGAAAACAAATTCACAGATATATAAGAAAGTAAAAAGCAACAACAGAGAATAAAAGAAAAGAATCCCCAGCAGACAAGAACAAAGTGGACTTTGAAATAAATCAAAACCACAACAAATAAATAATCGCCCAAAGTACCATTTAAATAGATATGCTATGGGCAACAATAGTAGTTATGTCCTTTAACTACATTGTTCATCAAACAGCAGAAAAGCTGAGGTGCCCAACTGAAATTTAGCTTCAGAGAAGAACATCTTGAGAGCAACTAAAAACATGTCACAAGATCTAGACATCAATTGTCAGGTTTCAGTCCTGGCAACATAAATTTTGTCACCTCTAAAGGATCACTCATCTTTGAAGATAGCATGGCATATAGGAATAAATCCAAATTACAATAGTTCATTTCCAAAAGAAACAGTACGAACCCTTACCTGCCATCCCTGATCAAGAAAAAGTTGTTCCTTGGCACGTAATGTTGGTGTTGCGTATATACCCAAGAGTGCACAGCCTCGACTCTGAAATTAGAAAAGCAGAATGGATATAATATGTATCAGATCTTATCGTCAGAGAAGACTAACATGATAGTATGTTAAGATAGAGAGCTTCATATAAAAAGAATAAAAAACTAAATTTAACATAGAACTCAAAGCATTGTTTTTTATGGAATTCAGTAAATACATGTACTCATTTTAATTATATACTACTTTCATAGAACAAAAGAAAAAAAAAAAAAAAAATGCCATACATGATTGCATACATGTAAAAGCTAAAAACAAATCAATGCTTCAGTTTTAATAGGCATTGAGAGGAAACTATCAAAATAAAATAACAGAGGGGAGGGAAAAAAGAGGATAAAGGAAGACAGACCTCCAAGTTTTTAATCATTTGCTGCCCAAAAGCATCATCCGGATGAATCTGTCGTAGAACCACAACAAACCACGATAAAGTGTAAGCAAAACCCATATCTCCTCATGCACAATAACATAGCAGAGAAGCCAGGAATCATAGTAAAACCTACAGATACAGATTCATAAACAGACAATAACAGGCACCTAAAAGGATTCTTAGGTTTGAGAAAGTATGTGACATACCTGCTCATATAAGAAAAAAATTGCCGTTGAAAATGTTTTTGATGCCCAGCCAACAACGTCACGGCTTGAATCTGGATCCAAGTATATCAAAACGCATTCTGCAATTATAAAAGTTGGCAGGCTGATAAAAATATTAGAATGAAGAAAATCATTACTCATTCAAGAATGCAACAAGGGAACAAGACCAATTGGGGAGGAGGTGGGGGGAGATGCACTCAGAACAAAAATAAAATAGATTAACATTAATTTGTAATATACCATTCCAGGATCCCAACACATCAAAAATCAATTGACAAAATTCCAAAAGAAGTTTCAGAATGCAGTAATCAAATTTGATTTAACAACAAAGGCAAAAAATTGAACCCAAGCACATACCGGGGGTCCAAATCAGCCAAAGCTATAATGCCATTTAATTGTTGTATGTCACACAAATCAACAGGGAGTAACTTGTAGTGATCACTGAGCACCTCTCCTCTCTCTGCAAAGTAATATATGCTAAATTAGAATGACCTTGACTAGTTTGAAGATTATATTGTATGTAAAACATCTGAAAGAATAATAATGTCCATGGATAACCAGGAGATCCTAATACAATGTGTATAACAAGTTTTCAACTACAAGACAAAGAGGAAGGGTAACGCAACTTTCAAAAGTTCCTCAGTTATTTGAGGATCCTTTGCAGATTTGCGCATCATCCAGTCTAGATAACACATTAACCTACCTCGTGAGAATGATGCAGTTGCACTAATTTTGTCCCTCAATTGATTACAGCTTTCAATAAGAGCAGCCTTTTTACTTGTTACCTGACAAAAATAAGATCATTTGTAACTTTCTTGTTAAAAGTAAGAAAAAGCAAATAAAATAGCGGACAGACAACATTTCTGTGAAATTTGCAATTAGATTGATTCAACCTCTAGTTCAACAGAAGGAGAAAGTTGAAACATGGTTTTACAGAAAGAATTGATTAACAAAAGTTTTCACACAATCTATTTCATTATTGCAGGACATAACATAAGTCAGTAACTGTGCTACTTCAAGTTATAAAGAATGAAAGTACATTAACAACAAAACCCAAGGGGCAGTAATGAAGGTTTCCAAATTCCCACCTCCTTGAAATCCAGTTCCACATACAAATATGGTGCTTTCCCCTCATCCTGTGAAAGAAAAACATTTCAAAAAAGAAAAGTCATTGAGGCATCACCCAAGGAAGAAAAGTAAAATTTAATAAAGAGTTACGTTTAAAATCTCAAACACATAAATATAAAATACTTGTATATCCATCTTACAGAATCAAGGCTTCAACAAGTTTCATTAAATTTCACAACTCAAGATGGTCACAGTAACAACCAAGAAATACATTCAAAGGAACCAAACTAAAGAGATGCAACTCTTATATTTGCCAAGCATTAAAATTATCACAATATAAGAGGAGACTTATGCACCTGCAACTGAAAATATGTTGTATCAAAGCCAGCTCCAAGAGACAATATCTGCTTCTTCACCTGACCATGTTCATCAGCATTGCTTTCACTCTCAAGAAACTGATTCAGAAGCTTCCGAAGCGCAGCCCATCGTGCAAAGTAACCTTGAGAAACCAAATTAACAAACATTAGGAAGATATAAAATATATACAAAAAAGGCAAAAAATAAAAAATAAAAATTGAAAGGTAGTCAAAAAAAAAAAAAAATTTCCATCTATGATGCAAAAAATAATTCATACCACGATTAATAATAGGCGATCTTCTCACGGGTCTTCTTACAAACAAATGGATGTAATCATCCTTCATATATCCCTTCTTAACACAAGACCTATTACAACACATTAATCACAGTTAATATTGGCCACCGACATTAGCATTTCTCATGTTTCAGCTACAAAATTGGTCGCAGAAGCTAAATTCTTTGATTGAAAATAAACTTAAAAACACTGCCACTAACCAAAGCCGTTATAAGAATGAAGAACCAAAAAAATTTCCATTCCTCGTAAACAACAGCCAAATCCTTAAAAGCTCTGTTAACGAGTATTGAAATTCTATACGACTCTATAAGCATATAAAGCATAATACCCTTTTATTCATTCATTCTAATAAGAAGTTAATCTTCAGAGGGAACTAATAATGGAAACCAAACGGAGAAATGAGCAAAAATTTTGAAAATAAATCGAAAACCGGGATTTATCACGCATAATTAGAAAACGCTCCACAAAAAGCGAAAAAGGAAAACGGCACGCACAGTTTGCTAGCCGAAGCGTCATCGTTCGTGGCTTGAACTGCTGCTCTGTTGATGTGCGAATCAGCCACTGGCTTCGCCATTATCCCACCGATCCTTCTTCCACAAAGCGAGAGAGATTGAGAAGCTCGTGAGTGACTTCCCCCAAATTGTATTTTCTTTATTTATTTATTAATTCCTTTTATTTTCACTTTTCCGCTTTTTCTTTTTCTTTTTTTCTTTTTTTTTTTCTCTTTCTTTTTGTTTTTTAACAAAAAGAAGTCACGTTAATTCGATGAAAAATACAAAATAGAAAAGTTATAATAATTCGCGACGATGTAATAAAAAATAAATAAATAAATAAATAATAATTCGTGACGATGCGATTGCCTGTTTCTCATTTTTTTATAATGCCATATAAATAGAATAAAAAATTAAAAAATTAAATATATTAATTGTTTTTTATTATATGTTAAAAATTTATAGAATAATCGTTGGTTCAAAATCCATCTGATTTTTTTATTTAATGCTTCTGTCACTAATTATTTAAAGTAATATTTAGCAAAAAATAACAAATAAAATCAAAAAATCAACATTTATTATCAAAATAATTTTATCATTATCGAAAATCTAATCAATTTACAAAATTAAAAGGTTAATGAAACCGTTCAAGCCAAAAAAAAAAAAAAATCAACTGATAAAACTTTTATTTCTAGTATTAAAATAACAAAAACTTTGGTTTATATCTGTAATTATTTTTGAATATATTTATCAATATTTTATTTTGATGGTTGCTTAACATTTATTTTATTTACTTATTAAAAGTTTTTTTTATTAAAATAGTTAAATATGCTTTTTTTTTTTTAAGTGTCTTGCACGCTAACTTTTGAAATTTTTATTTTGTATATATATATATATATATATTAAAAAAAAAGAAAAAAGAAAAACCCTATAACCGAGGAAGTTTCATCGACACAGGTCACAGAAGAATGAGGTGTGTGTCACCGATTATCAACTTGTTCTCTCCTTCGCAGGCTCACACTCACACTATATTCTAAGACCTAGCATTAGCGTTTGGTCTCTCTGAGTCTCTTCCCCAAATTCATAATAAAAAAAAAAGAAAGCCCTAGATTCTCTTCCCATTTTTTCAGTGCCCTCCTCCACAACCTAATCTCTGTTACTCTTATTTGGATTTTTCTTTTTTTTGGTAACTAAAAAATTGTTTGGAGCTTTTTTTTTTTTTTTTTTCCCGTTTTTTCTGAGATGGATATAGAGCAAAAGCAAGCGGAGTTCATCGATCACTTCGTCAAGCAAGCTTCGACTCTCAACGGCTCGGCCCTTGGTTCACTGGTTGCCGAGGCTACCTCTAACCCTTCGCTCTTCGCCTTCTCTGAGATTCTCGACGTTCCTACCGTTCTCGAGGTTTGATTCACGCTTTTATCGTGTTTTTCTTTTAGCTTAAGAAAATTGTAAAACTTGTTAAGAAGGCTTTCCAATTTTTCCTGAAGAATTTACTCCTATTTTACTTTTTTATGAGCTTCATCGAATAGTTAGAGACTAATTTTGCCGACGCTACTCTTGAGTGTGGTTGCTCTGCAATTGATGGAAAATAAATAAATAAATAAAATAAAATAGAAGGTTGAAACTTAACATGGATAGTACAATGGAGCGAAGTGGTTAAAAGAAATTGGTTACTTGGTATTTAAACATTATGCAGAAACATATTATTTCCGCTAATGTAAATAGTTTTCTATTCAGTAGTTGCTAGTATGTGGAGTAGAAATTAAGATGGGAAAATCAAAAACCATGAGATTAAAGATGTAGTTTATGCTGTTTTTGGTTTGCTCTACTTAAGCTGATGGAGGGTTTTCACTTTGGCTGAGGGAAGGGTTTGTGCGTTCCGAAGAAATAAAAGCTCTTTAATCTAATATCTCCCACTATATATTTTCTTTGTCATCAGAGAAAGGCAGTCCATATCTTTCATTAATTTCATTATATATTTTAGTTTGTTCTGACTTGTTACTGGTGTAGCTTGAAGGAACTGATAATTCTGTATATCTGGATGTGCTTCGTTTGTTTGCACATGGCACATGGAGTGATTACAAGAGTAAGTTACATTTTGATCCGTATTATATTATTTTACATAGTGCTGAAGTTACTTTTATTTGAACTGTTATATTCTTTATGATGGAATTTTTTTTTTTTTTTTTTTTTTGGGGTATAGTTTTATTTTATGGAATTTCTTTAGAAACCACTTCCTTTCCCTTTATCTGAGTTAAAGAGTTTGATCCGTCAAGGAATGATATGGTCAGATTTTAAAGTTGAAACATATTTTCTTTATAGATAATGCTGGCCGTCTACCGCAACTGGCCCCTGAGCAGGTCCTCAAGCTAAAGCAGCTTACGGTGCTGACACTGGCAGAGACAAACAAGGTATCTTTCCTTAAACGTAGTTCCTTCTTCATTCCTGTATGTTTGAACTGCTGATTTACCATTATGATTTTGAGTCATGATTATTACTTCATGGTTACTCCCCTCAACAATCTTGTCAACTTTGATTCTTGATGGAACAAAAATTTAAAATCTCCAACATGAAGCCTAGCCAATGTAGCAGATTGTCTATTGTGGACTAGACCCTCCCAGAAAGTATTTGATTTCAAATTGGGTAGGCATCAAGCTGATCTCTGATTTGTACTTTCCAGGTACTACCATATCGTCAACTAATGCAGGAGCTAGATGTTAGTAATGTACGTGAACTCGAAGATTTTCTTATCAATGAGTGCATGTATGCGGTATGCTTTCTTCTGAGTTCAATGTTTCTCCTTTACTTTAGGTCTTATTGTATTCAAGTCGTGTGGTTGCTTATAGGAAAAATAAATCCTTTGTTTGGCATGGAGTAAGAATTTCCTTTTTTGGAATTGTTAGTTAATACATTGTATGCAAAAGAAATTCATGCACTATTTGGATGTAAGGCTAAACACCACTGTATTTAAGTCTGTGTTTGTGTTCATGGATAATATGAGCAATGAGTTGAATTCATTTCACTGTTTTTCTCTAATTTCAGAACCAGCCCCCCTTTTTTTCTATCTAACATCAAACTTTCCTCTTTAGTTACAGAAATCTCTAATATTTGCATGGGGAATTTGTAATTATCCTATCTATGTTGCTGTAGATAGTGGGATAATGGAAATTTCTTAATTTAAGAGATGAGAAAAACACAAATGAGAAATTTACTGGACTGATATTTATTGTTTCTTTTAGGGCATTGTTAGAGGAAAGCTGGATCAGTTGCGAGAATGCTTTGAGGTTTGATTTTATTTGCCTACACTTTCTATATCTGTTTTCTTTGCTGTGCTCTTGCTCTCTTATTTTTCTTTTAAGATTTGCTGTGCTCTTTGTCGATTTTTGAGTCCTTTCACATATTACCTAATTTATTATTATTTTTTTCCCTGAAGTGCAGGTTCAATTTGCTGCGGGGAGAGATCTGAGACCTGGCCAACTTGGGAGTATGATACAAACACTATCAAACTGGTACTCTCCTGTTCAAATTACATTTTTGTATAGCCAGTATTTTGGTTGTGTCAAAGTGCCTCTCTAGTAAAACTGCTTAGTGTGAGGTGTTTCTTCATCATATGAAACTATGGTCTTTTTTTATGTGCATCTAACCTTTACTCTCTGAAAATTTTATATGTTCCGGAAGTATATAGCATGCTTAGTGGAACTTCTTAGTGTGAGGTGTTTCTTCAGCATATGAAACTATGGTCTTTTTTGGTGTGCATCTAACCTTATCTCTCTGAAAATTTTATTTGTTCTGGAAGTATATAGCATGCTCAGTTTTCCTTTTCTAAATTAATGTTATATATGAATATTTGTGAGTTAATTCTTTGTGTGTTTGCATTTGTATCCCTATTCTTGATTTAGTGGTCCCCTTTACCTTATGTATATATATGAGTCTTTGATAAAAAATTATTCCCTGGTTTGCCATGTTTATGAGATTTTCTTTCCCGTAACTGTATTTTCCCACTACTGTAAGATGTACTAACTTCCTTTGTGGAATGACATATCTGATAAGTGTTATAGTATTATACCTGACATTATTCTATAAATAAAACCTAGGTTGGCTACTTCAGACAATCTACTTGTCTCAATTCAAGAAAAGATAAAGTGGGCTGATACTATGAGTGAGTTGGACAAGAAACATAGAAAGGAAGTTGAAGATAAGGTGGAAGAAGTAAAGAAGTCCATTTCCCTCAAGGTCAGTTAAATCCAGTTTTATCTTTTAATTTTGTGCAAATCATCTTTTTCTGCATGTACTTGACTAGCTAAACAATATGGTTTGGACATGCTAGGGATATACAAGTGCATCAATTTATTTCTTTATGTCAAATCAGGATTTGTTTGTGGGTTTTGTTGTGTACATAAATGGGTATCCCATAAGGAGCAAAAAGTGGAGAAGGGGGGAAAATGCAGGATGATAGAAAAATCTCATTATTCTCTCATTAAACTTCATTTTACTTCCTTTTATGACACTGGATGTTCATTGCCTTTGCAATTTGCAGCATGTGTGTGGGGTGGGAGAGGGAGACGAATAATAATTAGGCCTAAATGCAACTCTGTAATCATAAAACCAAGTGTTACTAGTTACGTAGAATAACTATCCTGAGGTTCTTGAGGGAGGAATAGCTTGGAGTTGGAAATGCATTCATCTAATTACCAATTGACCATGTAGATATCAGTCTCCCTGTTTCATTCACGAACTTGAAGTTTTAGTTGAAATTTCTGAATTTAAGAGACTGAAACATGGCTGTTCATTTGAATATTTATGTTATGTGGAAGACTTTTCTATCACCTGCTGGGAAATGAGTTTATTCATTTATTCAATTTCTGCAATATGTTGGTCGAAGTGTCTTACTTACGTTGTGGCAGAAGTTCCACCCTGTAAGCAGGCAGACGTTGACTACCGAGGGCATGAGGAGATCTTCTCTGAACCTGGTGGAGTGATGGACTATGAGGAAGACCGAATCCGACCAAAGAGGTATGCGTGTGTATGAAGTGTGTAATATTTTGGCCAAACTGCATATATTTGACATGGAGTCTTAAAATTTTCTTTCTTGCAAAAAAAAGCAATAAGACCCAATATCATAAATGGGGGTAAAAGATAAAATGGCATAGGATCTCGTTGAAAATCATCCAAGATAATTTGCATTTTTAATTTATTGATATGGTGGATCATCACCGTGAACTTCCTTACCAACTGTTTGACTGGTGTTCAAAATTGCAGGAGACGACATCCTATATCTTGAACATATGTGGATGGGAGGGTTAAAACATATGATGGGTTTTGATGCAACTTGCCTTGATTTTTGTCCATGGCATTCCAAGCAGCTGTTGATTTCGGGGCCGGATGAACTTTATTTGTGGCCATAGGCAAGAGAGAGAATTTGGGGCTTTATTTTTATATGAAAAATATTATTCATTTTAATGTTAACATTATATTTGAGTATAATTTTCTTGCGTTGTTTTAAAGTAGTGAGCATGTGTGACTTAGAGAAGGCTTCAAGGCTTTTTTACATTCATTTAGAGGAATGTTATATATATATTTTTTATGACAGGAAGTCAATAAGTTCTTTTTTGTCTTTGGAAAATTATATTTTCGTACGAAAATTGAAGAATATAATGTTTTAAATTTTTGGGCAATTGAAATTAAAAACGGATAGTGAAAAATTGATGAAGAGTTGAAGTTGAATGGAGAGAACCGTAAAAGAGATGTAAAAAATACCGGGAAAAAAAAAATCTTAATCAACTATATTGTTATAGATTCTGAAAAATCTAAAGACTATTACTTAAAAAAAAAAAAAAAAAGAAACAGAGAGAGAGAGAGATAGAGAGAGAAGAAGAAGAAGAAGAGGAAAAAATAAGTTCATCAGTGAGAAATAGGAGGAACAGTAGCTTGGATTGGAGAGGAGAGTCACAAGGGGTCTTCCTCAGTCCAAGAGGAATTAGGCCTTAAACCGAACCGTTTATCATCAGCCATCATTGCAACTAGTGTAAAAAGCTAGTACATATTATTAAAACAAAATTATACTTATTAATCTATGATTGTATGCTCAAAAAAGAAGAAAACACTATTAATGTAATTTCAGATTTACTTTATCAAGACAAGCTTAAAACTCACATACTTTGTGTTTTATAAAATTATAACAAATTGTTTTGGAAGTATAAAATCCATTAACAGCTTTAACAGTTTTAATATTACTTATTACTATGATATTAATAAAAAGAATATCAAATTGGATAAGAATTAATTAATCATTATTTATGGAAAAAAAAAATATAATCATATCAAATTGAATCAAATAGATAATGCTGTATTAGGATATTTATATTTTTATCGATATTTTTTAATATTTATTTATTTAATTTTTTTTTGTTAGATTCTATTATTTATATAATTTTATATTAATTCATATACAATTCGAAATGGTTATACTTAAAACAAAAAATAAATTTTCAAAAGTTTTATTTTTAAAATAATGGTATGTAGATTGGACAGTGATAATAGTCATCTTCTTTTTTTTTTTTTTGGATGAATGAGAGGGGATAGAAATAGCATTTTCTTTTCTTTTCCTTTTTTTTTTTTTTTTGGGGGTAAATAGTGGATAGACACAGTATTGGATTGAAGAAGTGGAGTGGAATAACAATTTTTAATTTTATTTTATTTTTTTGAGTCAGATTCAATAATTAATAATCTACAAATTCTCAAAAACGATGGACACTGGTTCGGTCAGATGGTCACAGATTTATGATCATCAACCAATAAATGGCTGCCAAATGTCAGCTTGTTCACTTGGAACACATCTAACCAATGCGCATGTTCCAACTCAGAGTCAGTCGTAGATCCAACTTTATTGTTATTCCTTCTCCGTTTGGACCTCACAGATCCATCTTCGGACACAGACGAAGAGAACAACAGCGACGGCTCCGGAGACCCGCGCTTCTTAGCAACCCGATCCGGCTCCGAATCACTGGAGCCAATGAGGTGAGGAAAATTAAGCTTCGCCTTAGAGCCACGCATCTTAAAAGCGGCTCGGTCATAAGCCAAAGCGGCATCCTCAGCCGACTCATAAGTCCCAAGCCACAGTCTGGCGCCGTTCTTCTTCGGATCCCTTATCTCCGCCGCGTATTTTCCCCAAGGCCGCCGCCTCACTCCCCTGAAATGCCGGACCTGGGTTCGGGTTTCGGAGTCCCGATGCTCGGGTTCCAAATGGGAAACGGTTCCTGCTGTTTCGGCCGAACCCTGGAGGAGGAGCGGATGAGAGTGGTGGTTGGTGAATGTGAGTGGTTGTGGGGGGGGCGGCGGCGGCGGTGGTGGTGGGGAAGGATAGAAAGGAAGAGTGGAAGTACCAAAATCATCGTCTAGAAGATGTCGACGAATGGAGTCCAAGAGAGCCAAATCAGATTGGGACATGATTTGTAGTTGTAGGGACATTTTTATGTTTTTTTAAGGAAATAGGAAGACAAAAGCAGGTGATGAGTCTGTGTTTGTTAACATGGGAAATGGGAATGGAGTTAGAGAAGGTTTTTATATAACCAAATGGTAATGAAGACGGCTCTGAGAAGTTTGAGTAAAATGATCGTCTTCAGGTTTCTCCGAAGTTTCACTGCTAAATGGAATCGTGCATTTGCAGGCTGCCAGGTGCGTGGATCTCCAAAGGACTATTTTAAGTTTTCAATTTCAATCACGTGTTTTTTATTGCATGCCTTCGAATATTTTTTCTTTTATTTATTTATTATTATTTTTAATTCGTACATGTTGTCCGTATTATTATTATTTTTTAATAAAACTTTTTTTTTTCTTTTTATAATTGTTATTATTTAGTGCACAGAATATTTTATTTTATTTTTTTAAAAAATATATATTTGTTTATTTTCTGTGACTATAAGAAAGCATCCAGACCCGGAAAGGAAAAGGACCGGTGGTGGGCACTTGGGAAAGTCGGGCCGCTCAGGTTTCTTCATTCAAATTCGTATTTATATATGTTTTCAACCAAAAAAACAAAATTATGTTGACCAAGTTTATTTAATAAATCTTAAATATAAATAATAAGAATGCATTTTAATTATTTAAATTAAACATAATCTACAATGAAAAGTGAAGAATAGTGCTTAGATGTATCAAATAAAAAATGTTATATTTTAATATTTTATTATTTAATATTAATATAAATCTATTAAATATTGATATATGAAATTCAATTATACATCTTGATAAATGTATTAACCAGCATTATTCCAAAATGTCAATGACTAAATACTAAAAATATTAAACCATACCGTTCTACTTTTTAACATCAAAAAATCATGTTCAAATTTTCTGTTTTGGTCATTTTTTTTTTTTTTCTAAAGCTTTTGTAAGCCAACAAGAGTAGTTGGATTCAAAATATAGTCCTTTACTCGTGTTTTTTGTTAAGGAAATAGTAGTCTACAAGCTTTATGTCTTATCCACCATGCTAAAGTCAAAATTAGAACATCTCCAACTCCATTGGATAGTTTTTTTAATGGTAAATACTAATATTAAATTTTAGTATTGATTTTTCAACTATTAAAAAATAGCACTATCAATATATAAATTTCATTAAATTATGATAAGATTCACTTTTTAACAACCAAAATATATATATATATATATATATATATAATATTTAGTGCAAAAATGGTTATGAGCCTATGTATTTTATTGTTGTGAAATCCAATGTCAAAATGTGATAATGCTAAATTTGAGAAATTTAATATTTCCAAAATTTATAACATCCCCATTAAAGATAAAATGCTAAAATTTAATAATTGTACGCAAGGGAAATGCTCTAAGGGGCTATCGCTTGTAATATAGTCCACAGTCAGCAGTCACATTGAGAACAGGTTTTCTACGTTTCACATTGAAAACTAATCAATGGTTAATTGATGAAGCCAATTTCATCAAAAAAAAAAAAAAAAAAGTTTTTGCCTTCACGAGCGGAACAAGAATTGATAAATTGCCTACAGTTTCTCCATAATATATTTGCCTCAACATATATAATTATCAGAAATATAAAAAAAAAAAAGAAACAATATACATATATATATATATATATAGAGAGAGAGAGAGAGAGAGAGAGAAAGAGTTTACTAGATGTTGATTGGATATTGGGAACAACTTATAGAAATAAAGACCGAAGCGAATAGGATTAGGTAAACCGAAAAAAAGTTTATAGGTAGCTCTTAATATATAGAAAACAAATTAAGTTGATTATTTGTATTTTGTACGTGGGATCATGTAATTGAATCACTCACTGATCTACGGGAATAATTGGGGTAAAAAAATGGAAGAATTTGGTCTAATTTTATAACTAACAGTTACCAGCTAGGTTTGAGTAATATTGCTTGAGGTACTAATTAATCTATCAATAAAACGATTTTTTGTTGAAATTTTAATATATTTATATATTATTTAAATATGAATTCTCTTAATATATATATATATATATATATATGTATATCTAAATATAAATCAATAATATAGTAATACTTATCATATGATAGTTACTTATTGGTTGATTAATTGGCATCTCTAATATGTTCAATAGATTCTTGGGTTCAAACCAGAGAGAGAGAAAGAACAGTCTTTGTGATTTTCCTTGGATGAGATGTCTTTGGGTTATTAATTAGGTCTAGACTCTGGACCCATAGAGAGAGAGAGAGAGAGAGAGAGAGAGAGAGAGAGAGAGAGAGAGAGAGAGAGAGAGAGAGAGAGAGAGAGAGAGAGAGAGAGCAGTTCTTTGGTAATTTCCTTGGCTAATTAGAGGTCTTTGGGTTATAATTAGGTCACTTGTTCTTTAAATTTTGTTGACAAACATGGTGGTTCATTTATTACAATGGTTTTTTTTTTTTTTTTTTTTTGGGTGAATTATTACAATGGTACTTTGACGATGATAATATGTTTGACATCCTTATTGTAAGTACAATTACGAGATGTATAATGAAAGCTTGCTATTAAATATGGAGACAGACACCGCGGGTCACCCTAACGCTCATCCATGCCTATGTACTTGCATTTTCTTAAATGTATACATGTAGTTGGAAATAATTAATTTTATTATTTTCAAAATTCAGACAAAAAATAGTATACACCTTCTTGTCTGATTGGTCATCTAGTATATATATGGTAATCTTTCCCTTCAAATTTCAATGTATATACTATTGATGTCGAATGAAGGATGGTCGGTACCTAATTACTTTGGATGGTTTGCTGGATTTGGCTTTACAATTTATACATATATAGGGAATAGCTAGTCAGCGCCACTGATCGATTAGGTACCCAGTTAAATGTCTTTTCTGATGGTCAATCATGAGGCTTATGAGAGATTAAGGATATGGCATTGGAAATATCATTTTTGTTGGAAAACCTTAGAATTATATGTTAATTTAATTAGTCATATATATGCTTGATCTTCTAGAATTTGCTATGCATAAGGTTTTGCCAATTCTGTATGCCATTTAGACTCTCTATATACTACAGCTAGTTGTTGTAGTCATGTAATATACAGCGATTTAATAAGAATAATAATAAAATATCACCTTCCACAAATTATGAAATAGCCAGTTTTGGGAATGAATTTTAGTGTTGAAATTCTATTTTATTATTCAAATACATACAAGTATATATAAAACTCAACCAAACTTCTCAACTAACTTCCTAATCTCAAAGTCTCCCAATTCCTAAATCTTAGTTTAATTAGCTAGATTACTAATTAATCAAAATATTTAGATGATAAAAATTGGTCAAAGGAATGAGAATTGGTCTATGTCTCTATGACAAGAGAGAGTATGGACATTAAGCATGTGGTCAAAACAGTATTCCATAAGTGTAAAGGCGATAATAAATTAAAAATATAAATATATATATATATATATATATATATACATATGTAATATATATTACATATATTCTGAATAGCTGATGACAGTTTTTGACCAGCAAGGCAATGGTTCAATTTTGTGGCAGTGGATTCTTCAACAAACAATGCGTGGATTCTTCAACAAACAATGTGAACAAACGTCATATCTTTGTAACTTCCATATTTTTTATTGGTTTGCACAATTACATGTGAAATTCATGCAACTTTTTCTTCTACTTTTTAATATCAAAATATTCTTTGCTCCTTTAACATTTTTTAAATTTTTAATGGCTATATATATACAATAAAAATTTTCTTGTTAGATCGACCTGATTATTATTATATTAAAATTTATAATTTTATTTTTTGAGTTTGGTGATTTATTAATTAGAATGAATCTATTTTTTTTAAAATTAAATCTACAAAATTGATTTTATAAATCTTTAATATCACATATATAGTGACATGAAAAGAGATTGGCAGATGAATAAGTAATAAAAATTTATTGGCTCTTAATTTCCCACATGAAGAAATTATGAACTATTTTCTATGTTTGACATTGTATGAAAAAAAATCTAAGGTTGTTTTTCCTTGGTTATCATTATTTTAACTTATTTTGACTTGATATATATGGATCAAACATAATCCAGAGAGGGAGAGCATACCAATTGATTTCATTTATTTTATATAGATTATCTAAATCTCCATTCATTAAGATACAATCACAAATAATTTTTTTTTCTTTAAGATAAAAGAATTGTTCTATAAAAGAAAAATGATACTTAACTGATATAAAATGGTTACATTTTGGTACCCTTAACTTTTAAAGTTTTAAAATTTAAATTATTAACTTTTTGACTTAGAAATTTAGGTTTTCCAATTTTTAATTTGTTGCAATATAGACTTTGTTTGACTTTTAATTATAGGGTTTAATGATTATTTTTACGTTGTTACTAGTATTAAGTTATATCAATTTTCAAATTAAAAAGTATTACAGTGCAAAATATTAAAATTGCACTTCAATATCCTTTATTTTAATAAAAAAAGTTGGTGTAGGTCATCAATTTGATGTTTAAACTATATCAAATTTTAAACTAAAAGATACTAAAAAAAAAAATATTTTAAAAGTAGTTTTAATTTTTACACTTTAGTATTTTCTAATTTGAAACTTCATACAATTTAACATAGGTCACATGGGATGGCTATCAAATTATGTTAGTCAAGAGGCAAAAAGATCTAATTTTTAATAAATTAAAAAATTTAATAAATAAATTATCGAGTCAAAAAGGTCTAAATAACAAAACCTTAAAACTTAAAAGAGTATCAAAGTGCAAACCCATTGATAAGCTTACTAGCTGTGAAAAATAGTTTCCACTAAAATTGAAAAAAAGAAGAAGAAAAAAAGGTCATTTATTGTATTTTCCACTTCCATAATAATTTAAAATATTATTTTGAACTTTATCCTTAGATAGTTTTCAAAAATATGTCTGGCACTCTAAGCTACTTCCATTTGTACTTATAAGCTACAAGATATTTAGAATAAAAATATCTTCGACCTAAATATATAGATTAATAATTCTCAAAAAAAATTTTAAAAAAAATCTAGTACAATTGGTAATATATTCTTCAAGTTCCATGAAAAAGATGAAATTCCTTTAATATTTTTGCTAGATGGATCGCTAGCTATCTGAAAAACGATATTTGAGTTGGTGAAAACATATTGAAGTATACTGATCATTGAAGAGCATACCTACAAGAGCAGAAGGATTGAAATTACAAAAGAAGTGATCATCATAGGACCAAAAAATAAAAATAAAAAAGAAGGAAGTTTCTTCCATTTGCAATTACAGAGAAGAAAACATGCCTTTGATTACATAGAGGAAGTTCTACACATATGATTTTTACTGTAATCTTTTTTCTTTTTTCCTAAAACATAAAGCCTGATTGTTGCTTCGAGATCGATTGGATATTCTTGGATTATTTTAAGTTTAATCCAATCAAATTGAACATAACTTAAATAAACTTATTGAACTAAAATTAAAATAGTCCGATCAAATTGAGCGATATATTTTACTTGTTGTGAGGGTCGGGATTGAGTTATAGGATTGGTCTTAGTGAACGTGCACCTCGTTCACATGGACCTTCACTAACCCAATCTCAGCTGCTTTGGTATCCCAGAGCCGCTATCGAATGACGTCGACGTCGACGACAAAGCCGGGTGATCAAGCGAGCGGCGCTTGTGGGTAACTCTAACTGGCTCGGCGATATTCGATGAGCCGATCAAGTGAGGGAAATTGAGTTTGGTTTTGCAGCCGCGCATCTCGAAAGCGGCCCGATCGTAAGCCAGCGCGGCGTCCTCGGCTCTCTCGTAAGTTCCGAGCCATTGCCTGGAGCCGTTCTTCGCAGGGTCTCTTATTTCCGCCGCGTACTTCCCCCACGGCCTCCTCCTCACACCCCTGTAGTGCCTCTCACCAATCCTAGAAGCGTGAGACCCACGCGCCGCCTTGAATTGGGCACCACTACCAGCCTTCTCGTGAAACGGCTCCGTTTGGATAGTATTACCATCAGCCACCATCCCCTCGGAAAGTACGACTTGATCAGTTGTGGGAAACCATCCGAAATCG
This sequence comes from Ziziphus jujuba, assembly GCF_031755915.1. NCBI lineage: Eukaryota > Viridiplantae > Streptophyta > Magnoliopsida > Rosales > Rhamnaceae > Ziziphus > Ziziphus jujuba. The sequence continues at coordinate 6,983,212 of NC_083385.1, read as the reverse complement.
AAAACCGATACGGTATCGGCGGCTGCGTCGGGAAAAGAGCAATTGGCAGGCAAGAGAAGGCCGTTGAAGGTGGGAACTGGAACATGTTGATCAGGCAAAGGGACTTCGGAATCATGAAGAAGTTGTTGATAGATGGAGTCTAGGAGAGACAAGTCAGAGTCTTCTAAGCCAATCTCTCCGTACATGTTTTTTTTCCCCCTCTTTTTTCCACAGCAAGAAAAGAAAATTAGCCAAGAAAAAACAAAGAAGAAAGCAAAATGTAAAGTTTGTAAACGAAGTGTGGGAGGCTGAAGAGGGTGTTTAATTTTCGGTATATATATTGCTTTTTTTGTACGTAAAAGCAGTACTTTGCTTTTCTTCTTTGAAATTTTCATTTTTCATGCAACGCAATGATGATGGAACACTTGGTTTTAGGCAAATCTCATGGTCTTTTCTTTTTTTAATATCGATTTTTTATTTTTTTAATTAATTAATTAATTAATTAATCGATTTGTTGATTTTTAACATTTTTTGGGTTTTGAGGATTTGATGATGTTGAATTGTGGGGAGGTGACGTTTGCCCGCCGGCGCCTAATATAGCCAAAGCTCTGCATCAGGAGTGGCTTTATACATCTTTACAATACTGGAAGGTTTGTCTTATTTATTTATTAATTGTTCTTATTTTTACTTTTCATTTTTCTTGATTCCTTTCATTTTCGTTGAAATACATATATATTTTGCCAAATTACCAGACAGGCAGACAAAGAAAATCAACCCAGAAAATATCAAAATGTTAAACCCCCCATGCATTCATTATTATGCATGCCATTGGTATTATAAATTTTTTTAAAACAAAAGGAAAAAATTACTCAATTTGCTGACTGAACAAGGAATAAAATTATTAGATTATCTCTCCACGAAGAAAAAAACTTACCAGACATTTGAAATATGGACAGCGTTGAATTCGACTTATTAGTATCTTAAATCCAACTCAATTAAAATGAGAAATATATCAAAACATATTCAAAACTAATTAAAATATTTATGGTTTAATCAATATAAATATATATTATTAGTTTAAGTTTACATTGGGTCGATTTGATGATAAAATTATCGACGATAGAGGATCTCCAACTGAATAATATAGTCTTCAAATTAATATTATTATCTTCTTAATTTGTTTTTATTGACAGACTATATATCCAGGAACTGTCACAGAAAAAAAAAAAAAAAAGAAATGAAAAAAGAAGCAGTCCAAAAACACAATATAAATGGTGTCTTTATGAACAATGGAGATTAATTGTAATCTGATTTTTTCTTTTTTGAAATGAGATTGATTATATACATTGATAAGTTGTACTTCACGATTCAAAAATAATTTTATAACTCTTATTGAATCCATAAAAAGAAAGAGAGAGAGATGAGCATAGCAAGGATCTTAAGTAAAAATAAAAAGGGACTACACATAGCGGATGATAAATCCGTACACACAGTTTTTTGGGTAAAAAATCCGTATACACAGTTGAAAATATAAATAGGACCAGGTCCAAAGCCGTCCGTAAAGTTTGTAGACTCCACCATTCCGTACCTAGTTGGCCAAAATGCATGATAATTCATCCAAGAAATTCCAAAGAGGTTTGAATATGATAGGTATATAAAAGGTGTGATTATCATTGAGCATGTGGTCATGTCTAATTAATGAGTTTTTGGTATATAGGTTTCCCGAAGTAAGCTGTAATAATTGAATAGGAATAGGATTGGAAATTCGCGGTACAAGCCAAACTCAAATTAACTCAACAATATGTTACTTTATCTACTGTCTGTCATTGGTCAACGTCTCGCCAAAGGCAGCATAGCAAGGCGGCAGTTCAATTGGGATTTGATTGGAGTCCCTAGCTAGCCACATCAATTTGTTTTCCCAAAAATTGACGAAAGCAAAAACAAACATATAAGACTATTATAAAAACAAAAAAGGAGAAATGGGTTTGTCAAATCGATCAAATTGTTCGTATGTTCAAACTTGTAGTGCTATAGATAGCCAGTTTCTGTTCGTGTTTGATTTAATTGTCCCAATATTCAAAGAATGTATGGCATCTATATAGCTGTTTGTGTCGTTGCAATTTGTTAAACTAATTATTGATCAGCATTACTTCAAAAACTTGATTATTGGTCAAAGGAAAAGCAGAAAAACATATTGAATTTTATCCTCCACATACTGTATAAGGAGTAATTGCTGATTAATTGATGATATAACGTCGTTTACCGATTGCTAGATTTAATTATTATATATCCTCCTTCTCTTACCGAAGTGTTTGATCTCATTGGTAAGAAAGCTGTTTACAAGGAAAGAAATCGGGCCTTATGAGGTACCGCAAAAATCAAACTCAAAACTTTAAAGTCACCAATAACATGGATGTTTGAGGATCTTCTATTGTTGTTGTTTTATATTTATTTATTTAATTTTTTTTTTGTCAATTATAAAATCTCAACTTATATTAAAAAGCAATTATTATTTTTCATTTATTTATTAATTTTTTTAAATTATATAACATCAATATCAAATCTCAATAAAGAATCGAGATGAGAACAGTTAAAAAAAAAAAAAAAAGGGTAGAAGATTTAAATTTTACTTCATCCTTAAAATTACTTAAATTTATTGAAATATAGGATTATAAACTTATTTTCAAATATTGAAAAACTGAACCTAATTAATTATTTTTTTCCCCACTCTATCTTTGGACAAAACCTATTAGCTGGTGATCGACTTATAATAGCTAGCTACTTAATTTTCTCTATAAAACTAAAATAGAACGTTTACACATAGAGAAAGAACAAAAATAAATAAAAAAATAATAAAAAAAAGGTGATTATGAAAATTCTGTTTTGTTATTTTTATATCTTAATATGTCTTACATCTTCCTTTCTAGAACATAAAAAGTTTCGTCGGATTCATACGTTCTCTCGATCTAAGAGATATATATCGCCATGGCTGGCAGCTTCCATTAAAAATTGCATAAAAAACGTGCGGTCAAAGTCTTTTCCAAGTTTCGTTCCGTCCATAAAATGAAATTTTAATTTTTTCCTATATATATATATATATATGTATGCATGTATGTATGTATGTATGTATGTATGTACAAAAATGTACAGCATATACAAGCTGCCTCTTTCAATTCTGTAAGGTCATTTTCTATAAAAATGTAGTTCTTCGTATCTTCTTAGCACCGTTTTAGTTACAAGACATATATGTAATTCTTTGTATTCTCTTCCATTACAAATGTTAGTGTATCATTAAAGTGCATTTTGTTTTTTAAGTTATATTAATAAATAAACTGCATTTGCAATTGACGTTTATTTCCTTTTTGATTTATTTATTTATTTATATGCCAGTACTTTTCAATCACAACATGTGAAACACGGCGTGTATTTTTAATTGATCTTTACTTGGTCTTCAATATTTTAACTTCTTTTGTAATTTCCATGAAAATACGAACTGTAAATAAGTATGAATGCTGCCCCCCCAGGATCTATTTTCAATATGTGACTAAAATATTATGCAGATCTCCATGACTCAGCTTTGAGTATTCCTTGCTGATATTGCACTTTTGTCAATAAAACTGAAAGGGAAAATGAAATTACTAAAATACAGCAAGAGACAAAGGCATCGATCGAACTCTTAGGCAATTCTCCTTTGTGTATTAATTAATTAATCAATAAATACTAGTTTATGTTAAACTGAGTTTGACTTAATATGCCATTCATATTCATATTTAGAAACCATTCATATTCGTATTTAAAAAGTTTAAAGTTCAAAACATCAAAGTAAGAAAGAAATTGGTACAATAGGAATATTGAAACTTTAAATCCTAGCATTCTTATTACCATTCAAATGGGCTGGAAATTTTTAATACAATACTAATGGAAATAATTGTCGCCATATCTAAAACAAAACACACTAATGGAAATAATTGTCGCCATCCCTAAAAAAAAAGGAATCCCGCAGCCCCTAAAACAAAATGAATCCCTTGTTTGTTGTTGCAAAAGATCGAAAAGCATCGCATAATTAGAATGGAGAATGATTGGTTCTTGTAGCCAAATTCCCAATAATTCTCTGTCGTTGTGTTTTTTTTAATTTCTTCATCTGCTTGCGAGAGAGATAATAATTCAAAAAAAAAAAAAAATTCAGTTTGAATAAATATAATACCTCAACAATTTTTTTTTTTATTTTTTATTTTTGGTTTGGACATAAAAGAAACTTCTTTGGATGGTGATTATACGTTGATTTAAACAAGTCAAAGGCTCGATTTAACAACTCTTTTTTTCTAAAGTTAATATTAATTGGTTTGAGGCAAGGCATGTGTAACACACCGTCCCAAAGTACAACGGAAATTTTCCAGTTTTGACCGAGGTTGACCGTTGATCGTTGACTTTGATCGTTGACCAAGGGGTCAAAAGTTGACCTTTTGACTCGGATGGAATTCTAGGTTGACTGACATACCATTACGAAGTACACGTTGGCACGAGTTTGTAGACTAGTAGCACGTTGGAAACGGAGCTACGGTTTGAAAGTTATGGGCAAAACAAGTCGTGGTGCAAACTGTCCAAAAGGTGCCGGGAGTTGACTTTTTATCGTTGTATAATTTTGCTTTGACTTTTGTATGGTTGTAAAGTACTCATCGATACGAGTTCATAAACTAGCGGCACGCTTAAATCACACATCTGGTTAAAAAATTATAGACGTGTGAAGTTTGCCGGATACGTTAATATTTTATTATATCTGGCTTAAGTGCACAGTAATGCCACGTGTCGTCACCTGATTGGTCCACGTGGATAAACAGTGTCACCCACGGTGCCTTTTATTTGGCAAAAACGACGGGGAAGAGAGAGAAAGAGAGAGAGAGAGGGAGAGAGAGAGAAACGACCGGCCGCCGGAATCGACAAATTTTCCGGCCGACCCTTGCTACACGGGCTGGCCAGACGGGAGCGCCTCCCCATTTCCGGCCAAACCCCAAAATTTCACAACCGCCTGTCACCGGACACGCCCAGATCGAGCCGGCAAAGCTCGACGGCGATTTTCCCCTCCACCGCGGGCCACCGCCGTTTGATCCCTTTCCGGCCATTTTCAAGCCACACGCGCCAGCCACCCCTCACCACCTCCTCATTTCGGCCAGCCCACCAAATCTCACGGCCACCGGACCTCCGACGTGCCGGGATCGGAGCATTTTCCGGCGAGGTACCGAAAACCTTCAAACCCCGATTTCTTCGTCGTTCGACCTCCATTTGCCTCACCGCCGGTCCCGTTGGAACCCTCTCCCCTTGATCTACAAAACTGCCAAAAATCTCAGCCATCGGCCACCGCACGCGCTGCCGCCGGCGACGGTCGCTAGTTGCACCGCCGGTCCCTCTCCACTGATTCCGACCCCTTGAATCCAAATCCGGGGTCCTTTTCTGCCAATTCGCGACGAATTGAGAGAATTGAAGAGTTGAATCTCGAAAGCTTTCCGGCGAGATTCCGGCCACCACCAGTCCGATCTCCGGGAAGTAAGACCGGATTTGTAATCCTCGTCGCTCAAGCTTCGATTCGGTATATTACTCGTCAACTTTGGTTAACGTTTGTGTTTAACCTCCCGGGTACCGGGTATTATTTATCCGAATAAAATATTATTTATTTGACTGTGTAAAATTGTTAATTTAGGAGCACGTGTGAATTGTGGAATCGATTTTATGGTGGATCGTGGTTTAATTGCGTGCTCCAATGAGTGACCCACCTTCAAATTAATTTCGAAAATTAAATTTGTGAATATTTTGTGTGAATTGAATATTTGAAATTTATATTCTATATGTCAAATATTTAGTGGATTTATATGTGGAAATTTTGATGCCCATATTTGAATAAATTAAATCATATTTTGATTTTTGACAAATTATGGAAATTTGGATTTTATGGAAATTTGATATATAAAGAAAGGCATTGTGATTTTGATAATAATTGATTTATTGTGGAAATTATTGGTGGATTTATTTTGATTAAAGAAAATATGCATTATATAAATTTATGCCATGTGAAAATTATTTTATGGTATTGAGGATTGTGGAATTCAATTATATATGAAATTCTTGTGGTTTTAACATTAATTTGGGCATGATTTGACTTTCAAATATTTCAAGGAAAATATTTGTTTATGTTGGTGACTTCAATTTTTATAAGTATGCCCATGGAATGTTATGTGATTTAATTTATCATATTTCAAAAATATTTATGCTATTGGAAAAATTTGAATATTTAAATTCGTGGATTTGAGAGCTGGTGGATTTGAAAATTATGGAATTTATGCGATGAATTTATGACGATGATTATAAAAGAATTATGCAAAATTACGGGTTTAATTGGATGGGATAAACCCGGTATATTTATGGGAAATTTGAAATTTTGAGATGTATTGATTTATGTTTTTTAGATGCACCATACACGTACTGGTGTTCTGTTTATATGTGATATGGTTAGTGTGCACACGGATGTGATTAGCGCGCAGGTGGGTGTGAGTAGCGCGCAGGTGATTTTATGGGGTTGTCCTGTGTTTGCCATCGGATGAGGGTAGCCTGTCCCTCCATGGCCGGGACACGTGTTTGCAGCGGCGCGGTGGGACGCCACGCGACCGTATGCCGGTTTCTCTCTATAACCTCCTGTTTGGCGGTACCTTGGGACGCTGGGTACTGTTGGCGCCACTGGTATATAGTGGGTGCATCAAGTGATTTTCAGAATTGGAATTTTAAAATAAATATTTTGAAATTGTATTGGAATTAAGAATATAATTAATATTGTTTTTTGTATTTATTTGAATGGAGATTTTAAATTGGTTTATTTTTCCGTTTACTTAATTATTCAATAAATTAATTTCTTTTAATTATAAATTTTGGATGCTTGACTTATTATATTTTTTTATTTGATATTTAGTTGAATAAATTGATTCCTTGATTTTCGGGGATTACGAATAAAGGATTTTGTGAAAATGTTTTAAAAGGGAAACTTTTCCAACCGAGAGAATTGTAAGGGTTTTGAGAGAAATTATTATTTTCAATTAATTATTATTTATCTACCTAATTATCGTGGTATTATAATTGTATAGTAGATAGGATCACTCACTGAGATGATTAGCATCTCATATTTTTAAATTCCGTTCCTCTACGTACCAGGTTTGTCGGTATTCATCCGGAGCGGACTTGATCTTCATCGCTGTCCTAGTTCGAGAAGTACCCTGTTCTTCATTTATTGAAATTGTAATATTTCTTTCATCCATGTTGTATTCTATGCTTAGTAGTACTTCATGAAGCTCTGTATACTGTCTCGAACATTTTTGTATTATTTATGCATTGAGTTACTGTTATTCTTTTGGAGTGCTGTATATTGTGGAAACAAATTGTAGTAATGTGGGAGAAATAAGGGGATGTTTATAAAAGTGTGTTTTCAGTGCAGGAAATTTGTGGTAAGTCCATCCCTTAGGGGAGGTTCTGACGAATTTTCCATTGGAGGGTCCGGTAGGGTTTCCCTGGAATCAGGGCTTGTCTAGGGTTCCGGTGAGAAATTTTAGACGGGTCCTGATAGCATGCCTTGTACTCAAATGATAAATTTAGTACTTGATCTTTCGCCACATTAAAAAAAAAAAAAAAGAAAAAGGAGGAAAATAATATTTAGATAGAAAATGGGTAATACAACATAATTATTATAATATGTTTCTTAAAATTTTAAACAAAGTTTTATTAATTTCCCAGTGTAGGGTATTGTGCTCACTAAATATTAATTTTCCCGATTCCAATATACATATAGACACATACAAAAAAGACAAACTCAATCATCATTTAAGTTAATTAAGAATTGCTTGAGTAACTACTTCATGAATTAATTAAATATTTATCCCTGCTATATAATCCCCACAAAAGTTCTGCCACATGCTTAATTAATTGAAATTATTTGCGCTAAAGGAACACTTCAAAAAGTATTCATAAAATAATAATGAACCACTAATCACCAAATAAAGATGCTCTAATATTTCAAAGAAAAACAAATGCTCTAATAAATATAAAATAATATGCTAATTTGTTTCTTATAGACAGTTTGGTGTAATTTGAGATTTACTCTTCCTATTACACAGTCTACTGAAACCTTTTCCATTGCTTTCTCAAATTTCAAACATTGTTTTCTGGTTTTCGAACCTTATTATATGATTATTATAATCCGCTTTTATATGAGATCGAGCATGATCAGGTACTAATTTACCAAGAAGAGCATGCTCAGGCACTCAAAGGAATCCGCCGCGAGTGACGACAACAGCCTAATAAGGTTAATTTGATCCACATCAGCACGAGTTTTTTTTAATTATATATAATAAAGTGGCACGTTCTTTTCCCTCTCTATTATTAATAAGAACAACTTTCTCCTACCATTTCAATTTTATTTATATTTCTTTTTGACCTGATACAAATGAAAATAATTGAAAAATATTATAATATATGGGTAATACTAGTCCTTAATTACCTGTTTTGCAACCAGCTAGAGAGGTTGGTGTATGTACGAGCATCCTATACCGGCTTAACTTCCTCATGAATTAATAAGAGCTAGCTCTACTCAGTTTTTCCAGTTGATTTTATAAATTTGGATGATTTAGTGCTTTGTTTATTCCTTAATCAATTACAAACCATTTTCCAAGGGCGCCGAAACATAATTGTATATACTAACAAATTCTAACTATAAGCTAATCTACAAGTGGCCAATTTCTTATTCAGTACATTTATCAAATAACTAGTATTTCTTTTGCCTGCCAATGGTTTTTATGATTACTTGTAAATATTTTATATAGCATCTAATTATAACTGAAACAAAGATGAAATTATAAAGATTACATATAATAAACTCTCATTAATTAACTAATTAGTTGATGGAAAAACCAGACAGAAATTTCAAAAGCCGGGAATCCTAGCCAGGCCTTAAGTTTCCCATATGTATTTATATAATATATATCATTTAGATCTAGATATAAATATTAGAATATTAATATATGGACTCAAATCAAAGTAGATTATATCATATTGAGACACTAATTTCAAATATCACATGTTACTTACTATTTACTGGATAACATATATGTCACGATATGTATACTATTTGCATATGTCACGATATGTATACTATTTGCATACCCCATCTCCAAGTCTTTACTCAACATATACATAATTTATATATCAAAGATTTCGTTTTGGTGGTTTGATAAAGTATAAATCATATAATATTGAGTCACAACTTGGACTAAATTAAGCTTTCAACTAGTGCTTAATTATAACGAAGTAAATACAAAATATATAGCGTAATCTCAAAATTTATCAAATTCAAATTTCAAGTGGAAGATAATAATAATTATTATTATGAATTATAGTTATTCCTTCTTTCGCACTCCCCAAATGGTATATGATCATATTTTTCCTTTCGTTTGAATCTATATGTTGACCACGTGATGATCATCGTGCGCGCTAGTTTTTATCAATCTTTTTTCTATTTCGTCTTTTATTGAAGACGTGACGTATAAAGGATAGGAATGTATACTATTACAAAGTCCTCTAAGGTTCTAGGTGCGTGCATATGCATGCATCGATATTTTGTTTGCCCAATGTTGTGCTTTTTTTTTTTTTTAAGGTATTTGAAGGAGAGGTTTTTTAGAATATAGTAAAATAAATAAATAAATAAATAAATGCTCAGAAATATCAATAACGTATGAGACGTGCATGTATACTCCCGTTTAACTTCATTTGATTAAATACAAAACATTAATGTAAGCATCGATGGGAAAGTTTTGATGGGTCTTTAAATAGTATAATTTTATAGCATATTTCAATGATCGACATGGGGCAAGTGCAACAATAAGGACTAGCATAATTCTTATACCAAAACCTAAAATAATGTGATAAAAACTAATGATATATTATTAAAATAAATCATAGTAATAAATGTTTGAGTTGCTGTCATCGCTTTTCGTCATTAAGTAAATCATTATAAGCTGGCTATACCGACCTTCTTTTTGTATGTAGTGGAAATATTATATACAGAAAAAACCAAAAAGAGAAAGAAGAAGAAGAAGAAGAAGAATATTATATATATGGAGGATGAAAGAAAGACAAACTGGAAGAATTTTTCTTCAAAACGAGATAATTCAAAGGAAATGAACTACATATGTTGGAGCTTCAGATTAGGATGTACTAACAGAATAATCAATTTAATCATGTTTTTCTTTGTATCTTATATATGTGTATATATATATATATATATATTACAATATTGTTTTCCTTGTTTATATATCCAAAATTCAGTTAAGCCATAGAATTATTGCGAATTTTTTTCTTTTTCTGGTAAGATAGTAATATTGTGAATTTACAAGGATACACAAATGGGAAGCACACATATGGTGGTTGTTCCTCTTCTGAAAAAGCAACAAAATTGAGGGGGCCCAAAATTTCAGGTAGCTTGTGTCACAACAACTATTTAATAAGGTTCAATAATAGTGTTTATTTTATCCAATATTGCCCATTTTCTTTGTTAATTAAAAATGATAGGACTCGAGGAATCAAAAATGGACAAAATTCTGAGCTGTACCGTGTACACCATTCCCTAGCTAAAACAAATTTTAATAATTGAAATCCAGCACGGTTTTCACACGTGACTTTTTAAATTCAACTTTCACCACCGAATCATTAGACTTTCCATGAAATTGGGTTTAAAAAAAAAAAGACTTTTCATGAAATTACAACATAAATGCACGTATATATATAGTGAGCGTATCAAACAAAGCAGAGCATCTGAATCAAAATATCAATGTTCATATCCTCTCCAAAAGGCTATTGAACACCAAAAAAACAAACCTTCAAAACTGTAAGAAAATTAATCTGACACTACTCCACAAAACACCTAAAAATGTCAACCGGAGGGAGTCTTTTGGAGCAGTCTGATTTTGCTCTTCTGGAGTCCATCAGGCAGCACCTTCTTCTCGACGACATTTTCGACACCGTCGCGGCTTCTTTTCCGGCATCATTTGATTACACTGCACCTCCTTCCTATTGCTGGACCTCGAGCTTCGGCGGCCTCTTTATGGCCGATAATTGGAATGGTCATTTGCCTTTCAAAGCCGACGATTCTGATGACATGGTGCTCTACGGTGCACTAAGCGACGCCGTTAGCTCCGGCTGGAGCCCCTCCTATGGAGCCGATGCTGTTTCGCTGCCGACTGTGAAGGTGGAGACACAGGAGGAGGTCGTGAATCAAGCGGTGAAGGTGGAGCGTGTGGCTCACGCTCCGACAAGAGGGATGCATTATAGGGGAGTGAGGCGGAGGCCCTGGGGAAAGTACGCGGCGGAGATTAGGGACCCAAAGAAGAATGGGGCCCGAGTTTGGCTCGGGACCTACGAGACGGCTGAGGATGCCGCTTTGGCCTACGACAAAGCCGCTTTCAAGATGCGCGGCGCCAAAGCCAAGCTCAATTTCCCTCATCTCATCGGGTCGGGTATATCGGAGCCCGTTCGGATAACACCGAAGCGCCGCTTACCGGAGCCTTCTTCTCCTTCATCGTCCTCGTCCTCCGAAACGGTGTCGTCCAAGCCCAAAAGGAGGTGTGGTGTTGAATCGGCGGTTAGAACCGAGTCGGATAATGAGTCGTCGCAAGTGAATCAGTTTAGCTGTAATTCAATGCTCCCCAATTTACCATAGAACCATATTTAATATAATATTAAATTCAGTAATTTGTAAATTTTGATTTTTCGCCACCGACCATAATGTTTGTACATATTAATTAATTTGATTAGCCCCGTAACTTAAAAAGTTTGGTTTGCATTATCAACATCAACATTGTCAATTTTATTTTCCCTTTTTTAAAAATAATTTAATTAATTACTATTTCATATTTAACATTAATTTCTTTCTCGGCCTCTCCTTCAAGAAAAAATAATTATTACACTATGAAAAAGGAAAATTGTAGTTGTCATGCATGCCTGTATTAAGGAATCAAATTAATAAAGGTATATACGGTTGTCTGGTCTGGTGTAATTTGGCCAATGTGATGTCAATTATTCCTCGATATGGACACTTTCAAAATAGTAATTGATAATAAATAAAAAATATTAAGGTTATTTTGCAAGCTTAATTTTTTTGGTCTGGTGTAATTTTGCCAATGTGATGTCAATTATTCCTCGACATAAGACACTTTCAAAATACTAATTAATAAAAAATAAAAAATATTAAGGTCATTTTGCTAGCTTATTTATTATCATTTTTAAATATCTATTCCATTAAAAATCTTCTACCGACTTCCTAATATTTATTATTTACTTAATTAAAATTTTACGATCTTGTAGTTGTTAATACATGCATATAAACATGAACACATGTAAAGAAATAAAAAATTATGAATGTAAATTAACAAACACACATATTTTACATTAATAATTAAAAATTTAGTTACGATGGTGACAAAGTATAGTACAACCCACATGTGATACTCACTCGATCTATGTATATGACTTGTATTTACTTCCATTTCAAAAAAAAAAAAATATATATATATATATATATATATGCGTGTGTGTGTGTGTGTGTTGGTGGATGTAGATTCCGATCTTGAATTTGTAATCTTATAAAATTATTAATAACAATGATAATTGCATCAAATGTCAAAATTAAGTTCTTCAATGATTGTGGAGCAAGTACAGGTATGAATTTAAAAAGAAAATAATACAATCCTACGAGTTTGATCTTAAGACTCTGAATGAATTAATAATATATATACGAAATGAAGTTGCTTCAAGGTATCCAATTTCTTGGCCAAAAAAGGTCAATAAATGAATAAATAAATATTTCTGTGTTGGTCTTTGCGTCTTAAACTTCGTTTTAAGTTTGAAAACTTTGATAAACTATTTAAAAAGAGTGAGTTATAAGTAAAACCACAGTAATATTGAATTACAAGAGGGATTAAATTAAAATATAAATACGTTGAATTGCAAAAACCGTGTGATCTACAGGTCATAGGGCTTTCTCTTTTTTCCTTTTATAATCTACGGTCAGTAGATCTACTCCTCTTTGTTTCGAAATTCGTCCAGCAAATCTTTCAGATAGATCCTATTTATACTTTTTTAATATTTTATTCAGTACTTTATATATATATATATATATATATATTAACAGATAATTTAATAATAAACAAAAAACATGCATGCAAATGCAATTTATAGTTGTTTACAGTGTCATGTGAATATCATGATGTCTCTGTACAAGATTCTGCGACATAAATATTTAAAAATAGAACAAGTATACGAGCAATTGAAGGGATTTTTTTTTGATAAAATATGTTCCATTGTAATTAAAAATATTAGATTAATTATTAAGATATTATAGATGGAGATCTTTATTCCTGACAATATCTTTCCTCGTCGAGTTTATTAATGGCCTTTTGTTGAAGAGATGGAGACTAACAGCGTGTACAACGTGAAATGCAAACTGTCCCTTCCCACTTAAGATACGCATTAATAATAACTATTCCTTTTTTTTTTTTTAATTCATTAATAATAATTACTTAATTATAGGGCATCTTTGTTATCGTATTTCTATTTGGAGCATAGTTTCAAGCGAATATAAATAGAGAGGTTTATCTCTTGAGAACATATTTTATATTGTGTATTTAGTGATGGGATAAATATTGAAAATTATTATTATTTTCTTGGTCATCATTAAAAAAAATTATTATTATTTGCTCAATTCGAATTTTGATATTCACTCGTTAAAAAGAAAGTCAGACTTGCATCAAATTGATTTTAGTATTATTTTTTTATTAGCTTTATGATTGATATTTTAAAACTTAATTAATAATCTAATATGAATTTAATAATAAAATACTAAAATTGTATTAGGCAAGATGAACTCTATAAAATCTCAATAAATCATTATATAATAGTTACCATGTTGATTTAATGTAAATCTACTTGCATATATATATGTATACAATCAATTTCTCATCAAGATATATTGTTCAACAACTTTGAAAACTTTATCATTAATCTTTAAATTGTTTTAATTATTGAAATTTAAAAATATTTTTTAGTGGATTATATAGTTTAGTAAAATACTATAATTTTAGAAGATAAAGTAAATTAAATAATACAAAATAATAATATTACTTTAAGTGAATCATGCATATATTTGTTTATTTTTTATATTTAAATCATATGAATATATTAATCAATAATATATTAATATGTGTTATTTAATAAATAATTTCGATTCTTGTAACATTACTATTTATATATATATTTATATATGTATTGATATAAATTTTATGACGAGTAATTCCACAGTTTTAATATTCTCTTTTAATAGAACCAAGTACTTTGATTTTTTTTTTTTTTTTTTTTTTGTGGGGATTGGTTCGCATTTTTAATTTGTTGTGTTTTGTTTTTTCTAGGGATAAATTCAAGGGGCCAACGACGAAGAAAACATACATATTAGTCCTAAATTAACAGCAGAAAAAAACTTCTGGGTACCGCCAAACTTTCAATGGATGGTTAACTCTCTTTGGAGCTTGCCTTTTTTTTTTTTTTTTTTTTTTTTTTAAATGGAAATGTATACTTGCTAATTTTTTTAAACCGTTATAGCTGATTTTTATTTTTGTGTTTATTTCTTTATAATTAAAATTAATAACACAATAAGCTACTTTTAATGTTGACCAAAAAAAAAAATCTTTTTGTGTTTATTTCTAACCATTATAACTAAAATTAATAAGACAATTAGCTACTTTTTATTGTTGACCAAAAAAAAAAAAAAAAAACTTCGTTATACATTTAACTGTGTATATGCATATGTTAAAAAAATATTGTACGTACGCTGGCCAATACAATTTAAAGCTGGATAATTTGGATCGATATATTACGTATTCATTAATCAAAGAAACAATTAATTAAGGAGGGTCACCCATGTACTTCTGAATTTCAAATACGCTCATTCTCTTTTAAATTAAAAATTTGTTGTCACAGTGAAAAAAAAAAATTGTTGTATTGATTGAAAAATAATAATGACAATAATAATAACGACGAGGTTACATCTTCACTTCTACCCGCTTTCTAAAGTATAACTTCTAGAGCACACCATTTTCAGTATGACATGTTAATAAAACAAAGTAACTACTTAATAAATGAAATTAATAATTTTTTTAGTATTAATTGATAATTTGTGCAGATGCGATGTTGTTTTTGTTTGTTAATTTGTTTTATTTTTTAGTGTGGATAAATCTTTATGAGATGGAGTTACAAAAATTGTACAGAGATAAATATTGATCCACAGTATAAATCCAAGTATTTACCACTGTATAATCATGACTATATATACAAGGACGAGTGATCATATTGTAATAAAAAAAGAAAGTCATATATATGTTTTACCAAATTCGTAGCACTGGCATTTCAATCATCTCTCTTCAGCAAACTGCTGAAACTTTAAACAACGAAGAAAACAAGACAAATATGAAACATCCAAACAAAAAAGTTTATTTAATTTTTGGCCAATAATTTTGTTCACTACAGCCCTCTATGTATGCACAATACTTTTACCCAGGAAAGAAAAAGATAGTAATAATAATAATAAAAATAAAAAGAGTAGAACATATATTAAAATAAGGTCATATGTACACGTGAAGTTTGACTTTTTAATTGAAGACCGTTACTTTCCACATATCATAGGAAAGAACCAAGAGCATGCATATTTCTTAATATAAAAATTCATATGTACAAAGCTTTAGCTGCTGACCATGAATATTCCTTTCCAAAAATTTTACCTTTTGCTTTTCTTTATTATTTATTATTGTTGTTGACGTGGCAACAATAGCAACTCAACAGAAGTTTCTTAAACAAGAATTATCATTAGTGCCTTTTGTTTATGATTAAGTACGTAAATTTTTTTCCCCAGTGCTATTATTATTATACATAATGCTTTGTTATCCTATCGATCAACTAATTCTTAATTAACGTATTTTTAATGATATTCTAGTGGCAAAATAACTAGTTTTTGGACAATTGCTCTAAATTCTAATCATCTATATCCAGAATAAAAATAAAAAACTTATCATTAGATGCTGTCTGTTAAATGTATTGGTTTTTTGTTTTTCGTTTTTCTTTTGTTCTTAATTAATGTATATATTTTGTTTATTTATAATATTTATTAGTAATAGTTAAAATTTGTTAATTATTTTAATTAAGCACAAAATTAAAAGTAAAAAAAAATTGTAAATTATTTTTTTCTCAGCCCTGCTATATCCATTATTAATTGTTTTTTTTTTTTTAAAAAAAAAAAAAAAAAGAACTGCGAGTGGCACACCACAATATGAATATAGGAACTGGAAGTTCTTACAGTCAGCAGACACCTGTCGCTATCTGCGGGTCGCCATACTTTTTTTTTTAAAAAAAAAAAAAAAAACAAGAACTGCGAGTGGCACACCACAATATGAATATAGGAACTGGAAGTTCTTACAGTCAGCAGACACCTGTCGCTATCTGCGGGTCGCCATACTCTAGATGCGCAAGTAAAGACAATAGTTTTAAATAATTTATATAAAAATTTCAAATTATATATATATTTTTTGAATAACACGATATTGTTTTTTTTTGGGGTAAATTATTCAACTCACAGTATAAGAAAACGTGACTAAAATCAAAAAACCCCATGAACTTTCTTAGAAACATCGAACACCAATACAACTTGGGTAGGCTAGGCTATAGCTTGCTTCTCAGATTTATTCCAAAATCTAGTATGCATACATTATGTATATAAACTCATTGTCAACCCAAGATTCTCATCTCATGTCCCATGCAGCACTTCTAGTACATCAAAATCAAATCGCGTAAAAATACCACTACCGCATAATTAATCTTGTTCCGTCGGAACACTATTACTGGTCTCTCATCTACACATCCTACATTAGTAATTATGATGGCTAGACAAAGTAATTACTCCGAATCTGATCAATTAGATGTTCTAGAGTCTATTCGCCAGCATCTCTTGGAAGACGACGATTCTCACTTCGACACTAGTACTATTACTACTACTACTACTACTACTAACGCACAGCAATATTCCCCAGCTCCTCCAAGCCTTTTTCAGTCCCTCTCTTTCACCGACTGTTGGACTGATTTTCTATTCAAAGCAGATCACCACATGGCCGTTGAAATGGGTCCTACCGCGGGGCCTACCGTGGGGCCTACGGTGGTGACGGTGACAGAGACGGATGTGGTGCCGCCTGATCAGTCCAACAACAACAAGCCGAGGAGAGGGTGGCAGTACAGGGGAGTGAGGCGGAGGCCTTGGGGTAAGTACGCAGCGGAGATTAGGGATCCAAAGCGGAACGGCTCTAGGATTTGGCTCGGCACCTACGAGAACGCCGAGGACGCCGCTTTGGCTTACGACCGAGCCGCTTTCAAAATGCGTGGCGCCAAAGCCAAGCTCAATTTCCCTCACCTCATTGGCTCCGGAGCTCCTGAGCCGGTTAGGGTCAGTCCCAAGCGCCGATCCCCCGACGCTTCTTCTTCTTCCTATTCTTGGGATAGTGGCTCTCCCAAGCACAAAAGAAGGGAATTAGTCGGCTCAAGAGCGGCTAAAGCCGAGTCCAGTACTGTTTGTAGTTCTGTAGAAGTTTTTCAAATGGCTCCACTTACACCTGGCGATCAGGGTTTGAATGATTACAATGTCGGCCTGTCCAGCCCACCTGGATTTTTCATGTGCGGATGGTTATAAAAGTCTTGTTTGTTTGTTTTTTTTTTTTTTTTTCTTTTACACGTCAAATTAAATTTTAACTAATAAAATTAGCTATGCTAGTCGGTTGTCATCATATTGTAAACTGTAAAACATGGAAAATTTTAGACGATTTTGAGTTATGTTAATGTACATTTGCTTGCTTAACTTTGGCCCCAAAAAAAAAAAAAGAAAAAAAAAGCCTATTTTCTTTGCCAAAATCATCATTCCACATGTGCCAAACCTTTTTTTTGTTCAAAAGGACATGTTTATGGCACAAAACTGAATAAGACAAAAATAGTATGAATGATAAGTTGAACATTTTGATTCAACGTTTTCATGTATAGAAAATTCAATGTATAAACTGAATTGATTTGATTTTTTTGGCTCTCTGGAAGCCTTAGAATTAGATGCATGAACATTCTTTCCAAGCTATGAAATGTCTACCTCAATATATTAGCTATTTACAACTATCGAGTTTAAGGAAAACAAGAACCATATGAGAATATCTAATGGAAACTTTTCTAGACAGAGAAGAATAATGCTGTACAGCTAATAATTAATTAGGACAGAATTCAAATATTATAACAAATATCTCTCCATTATATTTTAATAATTCAAAAAAAATCAAATAAGATTGATCTAGTGAAAAGCCTCTTATCCATCACTGTGATATCGCAGACTACATAACATTCTTTTTCTTTCAAAGCAAAAGTTATTATAAATTAATGAGTGAAAAAAATTGACTCCTAATTGATAAATTGCATGTCAAAGGTAATTAATACAAGGACAATACTCTCCATACTTATGTGGAAGCACAATTCCTTGCCGTGGTGTGTCTAAGTTCAATTTGTCAATTTGAATTTTATGACCGCTTTAAAACGCCTTTATTAATGTGTGAGGTCCTTTAATCAATATGTTTTTAAATATATGGACAAATAAAATATTAATACTTTATGAAAATAAAAAGGAGTGACTTCACAATGCTGTGAAAGCAACTATTTTCTTAAATGTAAACTCGGCAAGAGCTAAGCATGTCAATATAATTCAAAGTTTTTATAGATTGCATGCAGTTGTTTTTAAAATGTCCAACAGTTTTTGATACTGCCTACAAACACCAACACGCATAAAATGGGTGTAAACATTGAAACAACTTGTCAAATGGATCGGTACTGTTCGAACGTTTTGATAATAAAGTTTAAATATTGGACTTTGTTTACATATATATTTAATGAGTCTCAACAAATTTTGAGGATCTCATTTTCAAATTTGCTAACGCATAAGAGCCAAAGCCGTCAAACATGGCGCACAAGTGAGAAAGACAGCTCGAAACTACAACTGATTAAGGGACAAATTGCTTTGGAAAATTAAATCTAAAAGGATGTACTGTCAATGTAAAAGACAATTGAATTTGAATCCACTAGAACACCCATGTTTTGCTTGAGCCGAGCTTGAGTTTTAGTTTGAATATTACAAAGACTGGGTTTGACTTGTTTGTAATAAATAGTACCTTAAATAATTCAATATTTCACCATGTGTATGTATAGTCAAATGAAGTACAAATGAAGGTACAAGTTCGAATATTTCCTCTCCCCACACCCCCCCCCCCCCTCCTTTAAATACAATATTGAAGATTGTTGTGTTTCATTTTTGACCGAAGAAGCATATATGCTTAACTCGTCAATATTGTTTCATCATTCTTGTTGTGTTTGACATTTTTCTTGGTCAGGAGCTTCATATATCCATAATTTTTATTTGAAAATTGTAAGGTGGGTATAACTCTTTGTAGGAAGAATATAATTAATTAAGGAAGGCTTTCAATTAATTAATTAAAAAACTAGAAGACAGTAAACACCGTTGACACATTTATAACCTAGAAAAATAAAAATAATAAAAAACTGTTCAGCATGGTTTAATAGATATTAGCCATGTAAATTTATTTTATTGAAAATGAAAATTATGGCTAAATATTAGTTTTATTGTACTGTATGGGTGCTTGTACCCAATTGATCATTCTGTATCTAGAAACCCACCCAAGTTGAATTACAGAAAGTCAATTTTAAGTTCAAAGATGACGTTTAACTCGTTTTTGTTTTCGTTTTAGTTTCACTCTTATGGTTCTGTACTAGAAGGAAATATAAATGAGGAAAATATGGGGGATCTTTGTTGAATTTTCCAATAAATTTTTGAGTAAATATATGCGACAAATTATTTTAATAAATTTCTATATAAAACAATTTTGTTGGTTTCCCTAAAAATTATATGTAACTAAAAGGGGGAGGGGAAAAAAATAAAAAATAAAAAATAAAAAGAAAAAATAAAAAAGAAAAGAAGAAAGTTTATTAAATTAATAGGACGCTGACTGTGTTCTCAGGCATGCTGCACCGACCCATGTGTTGCTGTATAAGCTAACAAACAGAGCACAAGACAATATCTTTGAGAATTATTAGACTCCATTGTGATTAATTAAGAAAAAAATATGGAGTAGGAGGGAGTTTATTTTTTATTCTCTATACAAATGTGAGCAATGTGACACTAAAAAATTTTGATATTTTGTCATTATTATTATATCATTTTTTCCATAACATTAAAATTATTATATATATATATATACACATTAAAAGAAGATTAAAATATTTAGTTATAAAAACGGGATATTGCATTCTTCAATTAATTAGTATTCAAGACTTTGAGGTCAGCATGAGGAATCACACCCAAAAAAAAAAAAAAAAAAAAAGAAAAAGAAAAAAAGGTTAGTTATGTAGAAGTCAGTGGCTCTGGAATTTTATAATAGGAAAAATGAAATTAAATCCCCAATATGTTTAACAAATTTGCTAGTAGCTGAAACCTTTTTTTAACTGGTCAACTGTTTTATATGTACGTTTATTTTAAATCTTTTTTTTTCTTATTTTCCTTTTGGGTTGACAAAGTAATCAATTCTTTTTAATTGGACAAATAAATGAAGCATATTAAAATTCCGGAAAAAGTTTTGAAATTTGTTAATTCCACGGCACAAATTCAAGTTAGCGATGGTAATAGATCACAATGTAACACACACACTTGATGCATGAAGCCGTGAACCACGCATTAATTTATTCCCCCCCAAAAAAATAAAAAAACTTAAAAAACAAAATATTAGGGGCTCATGATAATCACAATCGGATTTGGAAGTCTTAATCCAAAATTAACTTAATTTGATTTTGTTAAAAATAAAATTACAACGAAAGGGTGGTCGTCAACGATGTCAATGTGGAGTAAAGCGATGGTGGTGGCACAGTTGATAATAGTTATGGCGGCGGTGCATGGGGGAGGTTGTGGGGACGCAGACACAGGATCCGCGGTTTCATGTGGAGAAGTGGAGATGTGTTTGATAGGGTGCATGGATTACCTGACACAAAGAGATCGTGATCATGATCAGGATCATGATGATGATCCAACGGCTGCTTGTTGTAATGGCCTCGAATATCTCCAGTTCATCACCCCGACCCCACCTCTCAGACAAGCCGCTTGTGAATGTCTCAAGGAAGCCGCCACTGGATATCCTGATCTTAACCAAGATCAAGCAGCTTCTCTGCCTGCCAAGTGTCATCTTCAGATAAATTTCACCATCTCCCCTACCATAAATTGTACTCATGAGTACTACTACTACTGCTGCAACTTTCATTCCTCTTCTCTCTTTCTTTTCGTCTTTTTATTTTTTTATTTTATTTTTTTTGTATTTTTTTTTATTTTAAATTGATATTGATAAACTGTAACTAAGTTTTCTATTCTTTTTTTGTTTACTTTTTTTTTTTTTTGTAACAGTGTTAATTAAGTATGATGGTGGTTGATTAAGGTTCAAGGACGAGACAAGAAGCAAGGACAATTTGGCTTTTATTAGTCTGTTTATATTATAGTACACTCTTAATTATGTCCATCGTCATATATGGGTTCAATTTATTCTTCAAATAAAATGGTTATTTTGATCAATAATTAAGAAAACTACTCAATTATAAAGTTTATAAAATTATTATTTTTTTGTATGATTTTAAGACCTTTTTTTTTGTTTACCGTTTTGTTTCTATTTTACCGTATAATTCACAAGGCACGGAATATTGTATGCATTCGGTTTGGACACGTCAGCAACAGCGTGAATGAAGTTGACGTTAAAGTGGTTAAAATAAAAAAGTAAAGTCAAAATGAAAATTCAAAATGTTCAAATTTTTTTTGTTTTTTTGGAACTAAAAATAACACGGGTACAACGAAAAAATGCAAAATTTTGGTATGCCTGGCCTCACTGAATATTGCCTCATCCAGAAGGTTGTAGACTAGTGGAGAAATCCATTCGTTGCGAGATTTCTACCGCGCTTTCCACCATTTGGCGATCGGCTATATTAAGTTAGAGACCTTTCTCCTTTTTCTTTCTCTTAATTTGGTTATCACTTTGCTTTATGGTTTGTTATTAGGAAAATTTTATTACGATGAGAATATTTTATGAGTGATTTGTTCTGATGTTCCTTTTTTGTTAGTTATGTTATTTGGGAACATTTATAGTGCACATGGGATGTTTGTGAAAAGTCCCAGGCTGAATATACTTATGCGTTTACTTCTTACGAACTAGAGTATCCAATTTCATCCATGTGGGATGACTTGAATGTTCATACTCAGCTTAGGAAAAGCAAGAATTTTCGAACATGTTGATGGTAAACATTTTTTTAATAGGAAATTGGAAAAGAAAAGTTTGATGGCCTGAAATGGGCTTCTTGAGATACATTCTTTAACTGGCCTGTTTGTAATATATGTAAAAAACCAGATTTGTCTAATAGTATTACATGTAGAAAACAACTAATTCTTAATACCTCCTTACTGTTATTCCAGTTATGGACCGTTGGACTGGTGTTTTAAAGGTTCCATTGTACCCCAATGGCAGAGCTTTTTACCAAGTTGCAGCATCTCTGTGCCTTTCACCAACCTCGAAAAATCTAACTGTAAGATCCTTTCTACTTAACCCCTTGTAAATTAAGCGCTAGTGTGCATACTTTGTATTGATCATGCAAGGGAAGAGTTAAGTTCTGTTTTTTCTTTCCCTGAGAAGTAGAATATATGTAGCAACCAATTTGCTGTGAAATTGAAATCTTTCTTGCATTTCTGAATATTTCCATCCATGTTTAGGAATAACTTAAGCCTAACATTTTACTTCTTTTTCTCTAGCATTAAGGAGTACCCATATTTGTATTTTGTTTAAAATATGAGATGCAGGTGCCTTCTTCCAATGCCATCTTTTTCAGTGGAGATCGAGTTGCACACACTGGTAATCCGGTGATTGAGAGGTTATCAGGCTTGCAAACCATAGCTGAAATTTTGGTTTCCAAGATTGGAGGTTCTATCAATACATGGGTTATTGAGGCTTCCGTGTATAATGGGCCTTTTGCTGTGTATAAGGATTTTATACCATCAGTGAACCAATGGGGAGAGCCAAAATCGTACAACCCAGTTGGATTCCCAGCTTCTAGATCAGCTATCACACTATTGTCAAATTTCCTTGAAGAGGTATGTTTCTGTGATCAGTTTATCTCATTATAGTATTTGTCTTTTAAGTTATCTTCTTTCTTGCGTTCATATGTTTTCACTTAGATTACATACATCTAAGGACCTGTCAAGTTTTATGATATTTAAACGCTTCAACGCTGTATGTCTATGGGGCCATGCAGAGTAGAAATGCAATGCACTGCTTTAATAAGAACTGCATTGTTCTGCAATTGCGTCATTCTGGAGCCATGTTTTGAAAATTTCTACAATTGAGAGCATTAAAACTGGTATATCCAGCTATTTACTAAACGGCAAAAGATTATTTTATATTAAGAGTTTACTTACTCATCTTTTGGAAAATTTAAAGTTCTAGTAGATAAGTATTCCTGAGTTTATTTATTCAACTGATACCTAGCTCTTTCGCAATGTGTTCTCATACATAATCGAAGCATGCAATCATATGTAGCCTTAAATGATTTCAAGTCCTCTGTTTATGATGATGGCGCAGCTGAAGAGTGTCAATTCATGGATACAGCAAGAACCACTCTCAGCAAGCACTGCTGCATCGAAAATCTATATGCCTAAAACACTCATCTTTGGATTTAGCAAGGGAGGTACAGTAGTTAACCAACTAATTGCTGAACTTGGATTCTCAGAGGAACAGCCAGAACATAGGGAATATTCAGAGTCCAAAAAAGAGTTCCAAATCATACCCAGTACTAAAGAAAGCCTCTTAAACAGCATTTCTGAAGTACATTACATAGATGTTGGATTAAACTCTGCAGGTGCATACATCACCGACCATGAGGTGATTGAGAAAATCTCTAGAATCGTTGTACAGGAGAATAGAGAAATACGTTTTGTCCTTCATGGAACTCCCAGGCAGTGGTGTGACAGTAGGCGCTCTTGGATTCGAGATGAAAAGGATAAATTGCTTCATGTGCTCGAATCCGAAGCTGGGAGAAGTGGAGGAAAGTTACAGGTCTCTGAGAGATTTTACTTTGGTGATTGTACACCAAATCTGCAGATGCATTTTGAAATTATTGAAAAACTGGATGTAAGCTAAGTGCTAATACTGAAAACATTAAACGGGCCTTTTATGTATATAGTTAGCCAATGGGTTAAGTCAAGGTTCATGTTTTCATCCTTCTCAGAGTCCTCCTCAAAAGGTAGTTTAATTGCGCATAACATTTTTATTTATTTATTTATTTTTAAATTTAGTAAGATAATATATAAAAAGTGCAGATTACAAATCTGTCATTGACACTGCTGTATATTTTAATCAAACCCATAAGGAGAATTGGGCCAAATGGCTAATTTGTGAATATACAATTTCGGTTTTAAAGTTTTTTTTTTTTTTTAAATAAATAATATAGGGCTAATGCTCTATAGTATTATTCTCAAAATCAAATTCATATTAAATTTTATATCAAATTATAACATTTATTTTTGAAGCCAAAAAAAAAATAATAATAATAACATTTATTAGTTAGAAATAATAATAAATAAAAAGAAACGGTAAACAATACTTCGTAACGCGAGGCAGCATCCTTAGACCGCGGCAGGGGTAGTTTTGACAACTGGGGGGATTACGGTTTGCGTGCAGCCAAACACCTCTAAATAAAACAAGTCCCTCCCTTTTGGTTTTGCGCTCATAAAATTGACCGAAAGTAAACGACCAGCGGGGTTCGCAAATTTTGCATTTTGCTGGCGCTGCATTCTCTCTCTCTCTCTGAAGAATGGCTTCTACTAGTAAGGTAAGCAGAGTTATTCGCTTTTCTCTCTTTTGAGACTATGAATGTATGAATTTTATATCTTCCTAAAATTTGATTACTTCTATAAATATTCTGTCTCTTTGCATTAATTTCAAATTTTTGATATTTTTAGTGCAAATTGAGTTTCAAATTACTGTTTCTTTTTTGCTGTTTGTTTTATCTAATTGTAATCACGAATCATCTACCTTGTGTACTTTTTTAGGTTGATAATCGAGGTTCATTCGGAGCGAAACGGTCTCGTAGTGATAGTAAGTTTAATCTTGTTGTTTCGTCAGTTTGGTTAGAAATTCTTCAAACTCTATGCAACAATCATGATTATATTACTGTTGATTAGACTGTTTGAATTTGTGCCTCAAGAGTTTAGCAGTTCGTGCATAATTTTACTCGTGCAGCAGCTTCCCCCCCCCCCTCTTTAAAATCTTTCTTCAATTGTTTAAATATTATGTGAAAATTCTCTCTCATATTTTATTTTCTAGTGTATCCGTGTTTATCATTGTTTTTAATTTCTTGATTTTACAAGCAGAAGTTGAGAAATTGAGAATGTTATTGGAGTTTTGATGAAGAAACGCTAGGAAATTTGATTGTCTTTTATTTTGTTAGATAGTTTTGCCTTATTGGTATGATTGTATTTATCTTTAAAAAACTTAAAATTTGTAATTTCAGTAGAATTGTTCCATCTGGTTGACATTAAATTACCTACCATTGTCGCACGGTTTAGTTTGTTGGAAAATAGTTTGTGGTCCCTGTTTTTAATTTTAGTTGTATCTTTTGACCTCGTTGCTCTATTCTCAACTCATATGGTAATTGTTTTTATCAATTTATGGTAGGTTTCTATGACCATGTTTTTCTCCCTGGCGAATGTTTTTCCTTCTGTGATATATTATTTCTTTCCCTCTAATATTTTTATTTTTGCTTCTATTTTTTTTTGTTGTTAATGTGGTCTAATTTTCTGAACATCACTCCTTGTTTGTGATAGATTTACGTAATGATGGAGATTGGACCTGTCTGCAATGTGGGAACGTAAACTTTGGATTTAGAACGGTTTGCAACCGGACAAAATGTGGTGCTCCTCGACCAACAGTTTTGGCTACAGTAAGTAACCAAATAAAATTCGAGTATTTTCTTTCACTGTTCTCTTTACTGCAACCAATATCTGCTATTTGTTTGAATTTCCAAGTGAATAGAAAAATGTTGTGAAATTGTTGGAGTTGAAGTGAAATAAATTGTTGGAGTTGAGGTGAAATATTATGAATCTTGTCTGTCAAAGCAAAGATCAAGCAATTGCATTTATATAGCAATGGTCTATATGCCGTTAATATAGTCAGTTTTCTGTATTTTATTACTTGGAGATGTTGAAGTCTTGTTGAAGATATGAAAACTCTAAGAATGAGACTAGTTATTTGGAGCTATTAGTTCATTCTCAGATTTGAGGATTCTTTGTGGGCTATATTAATCATATGGATAAAATAATGTGTACCTTCCTATCTAAACACCATTCTGTTTCTTTTTCTTGTGGCAGCCTCCTCCTATTACCAGTCACTATAACAACCCTCCTCCCTTTTATTTTGGAGGTGTTGGGGTTCCTCCTATACCGCCCTATGGAGTTTCCAACAGGTATGGGTCACCATTACTACCTTCTGGAGTGCATTATGACTATGGTGCACCACCAGGTGCTCACGGACCGTACGGCCCCATACCCACATTTCCACCTGGGGGTTTTAGAGGTACTCTCTCTCACTCACTCATCCTCTACCTTCTTTGTGCAATTTGTGATGCCCTTTTAAAGAATAAAACAATTTGATATTCATTGGAACATCTAGAAAGGAGGACAGCGTTGTGGACCTTTGGAATGGATCAAATCAAACTATTATTACAAATGAACTTATACATTTATACATGTACATATACATTTTGGCCAAGCCTGAGCAAAATACTTAAGCCTTGAGCTTGGTTCTCCAGTACTTTGGCATGGGTTACAAATTTTGGGGGGCTACTACCAATCAGGAAACCAAAATGTGTTTCTCTTTTTGATGTATCATCCAAGTTCTATAGTGTAGCAAAGGATGTTTAAATATCTCCCTTTTGTTTGTTTGTTTAACTGATATTCTGTTACTCAGGCATGGGTTATGCTTCACCACCTACTGTGAATGGATATGGATTTGGATTTCAGGGGTCTCCTTGGTCTGAAGGAATGATGCCTGATAATCCTGCTTCCAGGAAACGCCGTGGGGGTAATTTCTTTCTCTTGTCACTTTGTTATGCTTTTGAGCTCCATGAAAAACAAAAATGCCATTGGTTGGTTGCTATGTCAGTTTTTTATTTTTTAATCTTTATTTTTTATTTTATTTGAGTCTCTACCCTGCCGGAAAAGGAAAA
The DNA here is from genome assembly GCF_031755915.1 of Ziziphus jujuba. Classification (NCBI taxonomy): domain Eukaryota; kingdom Viridiplantae; phylum Streptophyta; class Magnoliopsida; order Rosales; family Rhamnaceae; genus Ziziphus; species Ziziphus jujuba. The sequence continues at coordinate 6,955,771 of NC_083385.1, read as the reverse complement.
CAAAAGAAAAAAAGAAGCAGAAAGGAATATACTGTCTGAACTTGGTTTCAAAGCTACAGTCTTACAAAGTTGCTTCTAATTGTATTTGCAGGCCCAGATGGTTTATACGAAGGGGATTGGGTATGCCCAAAATGCGAGAATGTTAACTTTGCATTTAGAACGGTTTGCAACATGAAGAAATGTGGAGCTGCCAGACCTTCTCCTGTAAGTGCTTCTTCTAAAACTTGACCCAGTGTAGGGATATTCTGATGTGCACCATATAAAAGTTGTATTGGAATATCAAAACTGTTTTGGAAATCCTACTGCAAAATGAATTATACATTTTTAATGAAAATTTATTCTCTGAATTAGTAATGGTTATGCTGATCTATGCATTTGGGCTCCTGTATTCAGAGTTATAGGTACACAAATAGTATTAGTGTATTTGTTTGTAAGTTTTCAAGTCAGTCAAGGATGAGGATTTCACTTTTCATTCATAGTACCTCAGATTATTTGATTATAAACTAGGTATAAATGTCCCACTTTGTCTTTGAGGTTATTTGATATTTCTGTTTTAATTCTCAGTGTTTTTTTTTTTCCTTTACGACTTCCAAGTGTTGCTCAAATATTGCTCCTACACGATGCTCTTTTGTCTTTCTCTGAGTATGTAGTATATAACTGAGAACCGGCATTATGTGTTCTAGGGTCCAAACCCGTCAAATAGTGGTGCCCCTGAAGGCAGCTGGACTTGTGACAAATGTGGCAACCTCAACTATCCCTTTCGGACTGTTTGTAACAGAAAGGAATGTGCAGCTGAGAAACCTGGCTCAAGCAAGTAAATTATTTATACTGTATTGTGCATTGGTAGTGTAATTCATGTATCCTGCAATTTATTGCAAAGGGAATTTCAAAAGTATGACAAATATCTCTCTAAAAAAATATTAGAGGGCCTATTGTTCATTTCCAACTAAAAAGCAAGTGTTATCCATATTTTGTCTTAATTTTTACTTTTTAAGTCCTGCATTGTTGCGCTAAGAGTTCATGTAGGAGTGGGTGTGTTCTAGCATTTTTCTCAACGAGTTGGTTTAGGTTCTGAATTAAACCTGATTAAAATTTATTAAGAGTAGTCTGGAAAGCAAGGGATGGAAACTTCTTACAGGTCTTTCATCACAAGGCTGATTGGTACCCTGCTATAACAGTAATAAATAATAATAATAATAAATCTATGAAGATTCTTGGTATTGTCACCTTTGATATTTTAACGTGTTATAAATCTAGAGTTCTTTTTTTATTTTTTTATTATTTTTTATTTTTAAATCTTCTTGAGGTGTTAAATATTCTTTATAAAGCTTGTTTATTCGTACTCTAAAATGGGATTTCTTGTTATTGAACATTTCGCTGATGTGTACCCAGTTAAGCCGCCCTTGTACTGCTTATTTTATTTTATATATGTATTTTCTTAATTAACTCGTTGTACTGCCGAATCGGTCATATCAGAGTATAGAGAATGCAATGTAAACCCAAAATTATGGCATAGATTTTATATTTGATAAAGCAAAGTTGCATCCGCTTGGGGTATTGTTGGGATGGTGGTCCATGTTAAATTCAGGTTCGTAATGAAAGGTGTACAAATTCTACTGGATATATCATGAATTGGACCACCAATGTCTCAAAAACCAATTGTGATATTTTATTGAACTCATTTATGTGCTCTGAGATTTCTAAAGCTTTTCAAGACTATTTCTTTGCAAATACAAATATTAATTGATGCCATATATGAGCTGGAAATGACCAAGTAGGATTAGGAAGGGAAAAACCAGCTAATTTTGCGAGTCTTTGCTGCACATCCTCATTTTTATTTTTATTTCCTTTCACATAGTATTATGACGATTACAAAGTTCTTCTTGCGACCTTCCTTTCTTTCTTTCTTTTTTTTTTTTTTTTTTGGGTGACGTCTAATTTTAAAATTCGTTCCAAATTATACACGTTTGTGTAATTATTTGCCTCCTTTCAAAACCATTCAGGCCAAACTTCTATCCAAAATCTTTTATGTATTAACATCATAACTTTAATTTAGAGGTATTAGCTTACCATATATATTTCTATGAATGAACTTACTCTTTATAATATAAACTGTATTTGTATGTAAACCAAAAGACCAAAAAAAAAAAAAATAAATAAAAAATAATAATAATAAAAAGCCAACCTTCTCTGTGTTTGCCTTACATGCCAGCCGTGATAACATAACAGGCACAACTTATGTGGAAACAACGAATTTTACATTTTATTTAGGGCAGCAAAGATATTGGTACATCAGCATGTTATTTATTTGTTGTTTTTTTGGTGATAGTATATCAACATGTTTTGACATGAGACATCTGGAAAAAAATATAATCGCAAATTTGAATTTGAATACCTTCTGCTTATTTCTATCTCTCTCTCTCTTTGGCCTTTTCTCTTCATTTCTTATTTTATTATATACTTTTTCTTTTAATTATATAATTTGATAACAACTAAAATTTACAGAATGATTTTTAGCCCTGACGAATATATGTGAACATAGGATTTGATTCCAAAGCTTCCATACAATTCTAAACGAAACCATATAGCATAATAGGATCGGAGGGGTCTAAATTCATGTCTCTCCCATTTTTATTGCCAAATTCTTTGAAAATGAACAAAAAGATACAAGGTCTTTTTTCTCTCTTTTCCTTTTTTTTTTTTTTTTTTTGGGTCAATGGAGAAAGAAAGAGTAAGAAGACCAAGCCAAAAAAGTAAAAGTATAAATATTCCAACAAAAGGGAGTTTTTGTGTTTTATACATAAAAAGTGCACGAGTATAAATTAATAGAAATAATATAAAAATACCATATCTCAAATTTCTCAATAGAATAACAATGGGGCAAAGTGGTGGTTTTCGTGTATATCATATATATAAATACAGTAAAGTACTGTGTACGGTACAAGAAGACGTTGGGTCCAAAGAAATAGTAAAACGGCGGCATGCTTTAACTAACATTTGAATATTTGTCTGTACATTATACCATGCTTTGGTTACTCCAACAGCCGCACACCTGGGTCCTGGAAGCTGGCCGGCAAATCCTCAAAATGCCTCAACCTTTTGTCTTCTTGCTCATAGACCTCACCACCTTTGGTGCCTACCTGTCTCTTGCCATTTCTAGAGTTTGCATCACTTTGTTTTCTTCATTCTTGTTTTATTCTTGGTACGGTGCTTTGCTCTGTTCAAAATGATGTTGATTGGTTCTCTCTCTATATTTTTGTGTCTATATATTTATATATTCTATAGTTCCAATCTTGGTAAGCCTCATAATTATTTGATTCTTGGTCTCAACGTCGGCCTTTTAGAAGAGTGGCTTCAGGCTCGATGCTTAGGAGAGAAACCTAAAGGCATCTTTTATGCAGTAGAACTCGAAGCTTTTGAGGTAGGAGTTTTCTAATCATATGACATTTTTGTTTTCCCGGGAATTTTAGATACTCATGAGAATAGTCGTGGTATGGAAAATGAAATCATGTTACGTTGTGTACATTTTCACTGATTGTGTTATATGGGGATCTTAGATAGAGTAAAGATTAATGGTGTCGGTTTTTCCCTTTTTTTTTGGGGAAATCGAAAGTGGTGGTAAAAGTTATGAAAAGGAAGCTGCTGAATAGTTATTAGAAGCCAATACATGATACTGCAAGCTTTTTGTTTCTATGCGCAGCAAATTAAACAGAAAACCACATGATTTGAATTGAAATCATATGGCACTGAAGTTTCTTAACTAACTACTTGTTAGCTTGACAGTTGAGTTGAAAAAGATATCGAAAATGGTTACCTCGACAGTTCGTCTTGATGATGTCCTCAAGGAAGCAGTTGATCTGGTATGACAAATACCGCTTGCTAAAACTTGGATTATCATTATTTTCATTATTTAGGCTAAGTGACCATAGCTAAAACTTTCATTTTCTTAATTGATGAAGGAGAATATACCTCTTGAAGAAGTTTTCGAACAACTTAGATGTACAGGAGAAGGATTAGACTCTGATGAAGTTCAAAAGCGCTTGGATTTGTTTGGATATAACAAACTTGAAGAAAAGAAGGTCAGCTAACAATCATTGAGCAATAAACGTGAACCTCTTTATCTTCACTTTTTATACTTGAGTTATCATTCATCTGCTTCAATCTTTGACTGGTTTTTATACTATTGCCTTTCTTTTTTTTTTTTTTTTTTTTTTTTTTTTTTTTTTTTAAATAGGAAAGTAAAATACTGAAGTTCTTGGGGTTCATGTGGAATCCTCTGTCATGGGTCATGGAAGCTGCAGCTATCATGGCCATTGCTCTTGCACATGGAGGGGTATGTATTATATAACTTCCCTCATATAATATATATATATATATATATATATATATATGTATATATAAATATAAATATTTTTCCTTCCTCTAAAGAAAGAAAGAACAATTTACTTTTTTCTACTGATTGACATTTATTCTTTAGTCATAATATAGATTTCAAAGAAAACCAAACAGATTTTAATATGCTTGTAGAACCTTACTTGATCCACATAATTGATCAATTAGGTTGTGAACTGATCAACTGTATTAGTCCTACACTTTCATATTATCTTTCCAACATGGGACACCCAATGCATACATGTTCTTTAACAACTTATTTGTGCAGGACAAAGGTACAGATTATCACGATTTCGTTGGCATCATTGTCCTACTGATTATCAATTCTACCATCAGTTTTATAGAGGAGAACAATGCTGGAAATGCAGCTGCAGCTCTTATGGCTCGGTTGGCACCAAAAGCCAAGGTTAAGATCTCTTCACAGATTAAATTGCACAAATCACTTCAATTATGGTTTGAAGGCCATAAATTAGTTTTATCCTTTATCTTGTTTACCTTTGGTTCTTGATCACATCATTTTATATCTCTATTCATCTCTAATACTAGGTTCTACGTGATGGAAAATGGAGTGAGGAAGATGCTGCGGTGTTGGTCCCTGGAGACATAATTAGTATCAAGCTTGGCGACATTATTCCTGCAGATGCACGTCTTCTTGCAGGAGATCCTTTGAAGATTGATCAGGTGATCGCTAACAAAAGACAAGCTTATTATGATACAATTTGAACATATTGGCAAAAGATTCAGTGCAAAATCTTTTGATGAATCAGAGTTGACATCCTTTTTGTCTACAACAAGAGGGGCAACAGATTTACTTTATTTTTGTAATGTTATTGTATTATATATCAATCTTTCTGAAGTAGAATAGCCTCCTGAATCTGACATTGTCTTTGTTACTTTCAGTCTGCTCTTACAGGAGAATCACTTCCAGTAACCAAAAATCCAGGTGATGGGGTTTATTCAGGTTCAACCTGCAAGCAAGGCGAAATTGAAGCAGTTGTCATTGCAACTGGAGTTCATACTTTCTTTGGGAAGGCAGCTCATCTTGTCGAAAACACAACACATGTTGGCCATTTCCAGCAGGTTCATTTATGAACTCCTAATCGTAATAGTCAACTGATGAGAGTCAAAACACTTATGCAAATTTTCTTTTCAATGTTTTAATATACTATTGTCACGGTTTCAGGTTTTAACAGCAATTGGAAACTTCTGCATTTGTTCAATTGCTGCTGGGATGGTTATTGAAATCATAGTGATATATGGTCTCCAGGAGAGGGAATACCGTGTTGGTGTTGATAACCTACTTGTCCTGCTGATTGGTGGAATCCCCATTGCCATGCCAACAGTTCTTTCTGTTACAATGGCTATTGGTTCCCATCGTTTATCCCAGCAGGTTTGAGCATTCATCATTTGAATTCAGATGACTCTGAAAAGATGTAGTATAGATGGTGTTGATAATTTTTCTTATGGACGTACTCGCAGCCTTGTACTTTTTTGGATAATGAGCATCTGTTTCTTGTGCAGGGTGCTATAACAAAGAGAATGACTGCCATTGAAGAAATGGCTGGAATGGACGTGCTATGCAGTGATAAAACAGGAACACTGACACTTAACAAGCTTACAGTGGATAAAAACATGATTGAGGTTAAGTCTTGCTCCATTTTTATTGGTTTTCAATCTTCATGCATAGCATTAATATAGAAATAGCCTCCATACTGAATCCATTGGAACTTTTATTTTCTCTTTTATTCTGAAAGGCTGATGTGTTTTGCTTTCCAAACAAATTGACATTATGCATATATTGTCATGGCAGGTATTTGCCAAAGGTGTTGACAAGGATCTGGTTGTACTTATGGCTGCAAGAGCATCAAGGTTAGAAAATCAAGATGCCATTGATGCTGCAATTGTTTCAATGTTGGCCGACCCAAAGGAGGTAATGAAGTTATTTCCTTTTCAATTAATGAAAATTAAAACACTTTCTAGTTTGTCTTCCAACTCATGATAGATATATCTTCTTTGAACTTTGATATGAAATTTATGCATTTATTCTGTCAACTTTAAGGCACGAGCGGGAATTAAAGAGGTTCATTTCCTTCCATTTAATCCAACTGACAAGAGGACTGCACTTACATACATTGATGCTGCTGGTAAAATGCACAGAGTCAGCAAAGGTGCACCAGAGCAGGTAAAGTATATGTGTTAAAGTTTCGGAGAGGCCCCGTTGGCCGTCAAAATGTATGCCATGCTTACTGAGTTCTTCCAAACACATGTAAATGTAGATTCTCAATCTTGCTCATAACAAGTCAGAAATTCAAAAGAGAGTTCATGCCATAATTGACAAGTATGCGGAACGTGGATTGCGGTCACTTGGTGTTGCACGCCAGGTCTGTTATCTCTTATTGATTGGTTAGTCATCTCATATCCATTATGTGTTTCTTTTTAGCATTCTGAGACAGGAAAGTTTCATTTCCTTTAGGAAGTACCTGAAGGAACTAAAGACAGTCCTGGAGGCCCCTGGGAATTTGTTGCTCTTCTCCCTCTATTTGATCCTCCTCGCCATGACAGCGCTGAAACAATCAGAAGAGCTCTGGACCTTGGTGTGAGTGTTAAAATGATCACAGGTACATGACACTGCTTTATATATAGAATATTCAAGTTTTCCTACTGTGTTTAGCATATGTGATTTCACTCAAATTCTGCTCGAAGATATAACTTGGTGTGGTGCACCATTTAAAGCAGGATTAAGATGTCAATTATTATACACATTATTAGTATCCAGTTCACAACCCAATTTAGGGAAAAACAACCTTTATATCATTCTTTTTCTTTTCCTACGCTATTGAAAAGTAATATGATGTCATGACCAATTTTCTAGCCTTGAGACATTGATTTCCATCCTTCAGGCTCAAACTCTGAGAGATATCAGCATGCCTGTTGTGGATTGCTGTGTTGTTCTACATCTAAACTTGGATTTCACTTTCTGAAACCAAACTTTCACGATTAATTTTTTGTATAACACAATAAAACATGATATTTAGTAGTGTTTCATCGAATTCAAACACTCTGCAGGTGACCAACTTGCTATTGGTAAGGAAACAGGAAGGCGGCTTGGGATGGGCACAAACATGTACCCCTCTTCATCTCTGCTAGGTGAAAATAAGGATGGGGAACTTGCCGCTCTCCCTATTGATGAGCTCATTGAGAAAGCTGATGGTTTTGCTGGCGTCTTTCCTGGTCAGTCTTCAGTGTAATAATAGTATCCATTTCACTTGGTTTCTCATTCAGCTTCTTATCATACCTTCCTCTTATTTCAGAACATAAATATGAGATTGTTAGCAGATTACAAGGCAGAAAACACATCTGCGGAATGACTGGTGATGGAGTTAATGATGCCCCTGCCTTGAAGAAAGCTGACATTGGAATTGCTGTAGCAGATTCTACAGATGCTGCTCGTAGTGCATCAGATATAGTTTTAACTGAACCTGGCTTGAGTGTAATCATTAGTGCTGTTTTAACAAGCCGTGCAATATTCCAAAGAATGAAAAATTACACGGTAATCTAACATTGTTTACAATACTCGGGCAATATTCTCAACTAAAAGCTTTCATTTGAGTGTCAAAAAATGCTGACTTTCTCTACGTTTTTTACTCTGTCTCTGTCTCAGATATATGCTGTCTCGATCACCATACGTATTGTGGTAAGCTTATATTTTCATGCTAAATTATTAAAAATAAATAAAATGAAAAGAAAATTCCAAAATACTTCTGACCGTCAAAATCCAAAATACTTCATACCATCAAAATTTTATATAGTTAACAACTCGAATTTCTATTGCAGCTTGGTTTTATGTTGCTGACAGTCTTCTGGGAGTATGACTTCCCTCCATTCATGGTTCTTGTCATTGCCATTCTTAATGATGGTTAGTTTTAATAGTTTGTTAGCCTTCTTTCTTTTTTTTTTTTTTTTTTTTTTTTTTTTTTTTTTTTGTTTGTTTGTTTGTCTTCCTAGTTTTGATCTATAATTACGTTATGCTTCAAGCTTGTTGCCTGACATGTTAGCTTGTTTACAGGTACTATAATGACCATATCAAAAGACAGGGTAAAGCCATCTCCAGTTCCTGACAGTTGGAAGCTAACTGAAATTTTTGCGACTGGGGTTGTCCTTGGTGGTTACCTTGCACTAATGACAGTGATATTCTTCTGGGCAGCCTTTGAAACTAACTTCTTTCCGGTAATGCCCTCCTTTCCTCGTTTTACCTTGTAAATTGCATTTTTTTAAAAAAAAAGAAGTCTAAATTTATTGTTCAATCAGAAAGTGAATAAGGGCATAGATCCTGAATCAGATTCTGGGAACATCAGATATTAGTTGTCAACAAGCGGCTCAAAAAATTTGTTTTTTCCTATGCACGTGAGAATGGATATCTCAATTTTCTCTGGATTTATAATCCAAACCTTGTTTCTACTTGCAGAATCATTTTAAGGTGTCAGACTTCAATAAGCATCATTTTAACATGACAAATGAGACTGAATCTGAACCACTGAACGCAATGTTATCATCTGCTGTGTATCTTCAAGTCAGTACCATCAGCCAGGCCTTGATATTTGTGACTCGCTCGAGGGGCTGGTCATTCACTGAAAGACCTGGCTTTTTGCTCGTGATTGCTTTCATCATTGCTCAATTGGTATGCAATTCTTGGACTTCTATGTTGAAATTTCATTTGCTTAGGTAAAGTACAGTTGATTTCATAATGCAAAGACATATATGAATTGTGCCTCAGATCTTAAAGACCTTCAAATACTAAATAGGTGTAGCTTTTTTCACAGTGAAAATTATCCTCTTTAACCGTTTAAAGAATTCTGACATAACGTTCATTCCTTGTTGCTGCATTTCTCCAATTCAGTCAACAACGAATTTCTACTTTCTGCATTTCCCATGTAACTTAAATATTTTAGAATATGACCATTTCAGATAGCAACAGTATTATCAGCCACAGCAACTTGGAAATTCGCCGGCATCAAAAGTATCGGTTGGCGGTGGACAGGAGTAATTTGGTTGTACAATATCTTGACTTATTTCCTGCTCGATCCTCTCAAATTTGCAGTCCGGTATGCTCTCAGTGGAAGGGCCTGGAATTTAGTGGTGGAACGAAGAGTGAGTCTGTCATTCATCTTTCATGAAATATCAAGTCTCAAAATAGTTCAGTACAATCATAAGAAGAAAAAAGAAGGGTGCAAATTATATATTTTAAAGAAACAATTTCCAGAAATCAAATGCTAATAAGAATGTTTTGCTGCATCTAATAAACAGACTGCATTTACGAGCAAAAAGGACTTTGGAAAGGAAGCACGTGAAGCTGCATGGGCAACAGAGCAGCGAACACTGCATGGTCTACAGACACCTGAAGCGAAAACATATTTTGATAGGGCCACTTTCAGGGACATCAATCTCATGGCAGAAGAAGCAAGAAGGCGCGCAGAGATTGCAAGGTTAGTCTTTGTGTTCTTAATTATCAATGGTGTATCTCATTAAAATTGATTTCTTTTACTTTTTCTTATTACATTATCTTGATCTAAATTTCTTACTTTATCTTTTTTTTTTTTTTTTTTTTTTTTTTTTTTTTTGACAATGCAGAATGAGGGAGTTGCACACTCTGAAAGGCAGGGTTGAGTCATTTGCAAAGCTAAGGGGCTTAGATATCGATAACGCCATTAATCAGCACTACACTCTTTAATTATCTATTTTTCTGTCATCCATTTTTTCCCTTCTCCATTAGTCTGTATGTCTTGGTTATCAGAACAACAAAGATGAATTACGTATAACATTGATGATTCATGATGAGTGAATAATATATTGAGAAGTACTGCAGATGTTACTAACAAATTCTATTGTATTTTATTTTCATTGCATACTTGCATTTATATACTGCCTCTATGGTTGATACTTTTTTGTGGGTCCTATTAAGTGTTTCAAAATTCTGAAATAACAGAAGCTGTAGTTTCCAGCTATCATATTATTCACCTCAATTGTTAAAGCTATTGTCCTTTTCCACCTAGAGAGCTTCGCAATAAGTAGGAGGAAAAAAAAAAAAAAAAAAAAAAACCTATCTACTTGATGAGAATATTGAAAAATTGAAAATTAATTGACTCTCTGATAGTCAACCAAAGTATGATTAACATTTGCAATGATTTGCTTTTAGCGGTTGACTACTTGGCTAAGTTTACTTGACAAAGTCCGAAAGCTGTTTCCAATCCCAAGTAAGTAAATACCAAGGTATATTTATTTGTCACTTGCCAAAGCCACTTACTTCGGATTGGAAAACGCGTACTTGCTCAAACCAGTCACCCACTACAAGCAGATAATTATAAATGTTAATCATACTTTTGGTTAACAAAATTGTCAATCGATAGCATGATTTTCAAACACGGTTAATTATTATTCTTTTTTTTTTTAATCATATCAGAAAAAAAAAAAGAAGTAATAATAATATTCCCATTTTATCCACGAGGTTAAACCTTACAAGAAATAAAAGTCAATTTATCTTTAATCTTTTTTAATTACTCATAAAAGTAATTTAAAAAAAAATTTGAAAGCAAATGCTTGCTTAGACCTAAGAATACACTTAGGAGAGAAGTTGAAGTCTTTTGGTTTCAATGCGGGTGTTTAGGGTGCATGATAGTTATGTTGTTAAGTGGGTTTTGCTTAGACATATGCATGCGAGGTTTGAGAAAATGGGTTGTGCAAGAAAGTTGTTCAATGAAGTGACAGGGAAAAACCCGAGTGTCGTGGTTAGCTCTCAATTTTATGGTTTTGCAAGAACATGAAGTATGGTTCATGCAAGGAAGGTATTTTGATTAAATGCCTGAGAAAGACTAGATCAACTGCATCTAATGCCATGAACATGACTGATGGTTATATCAAGCTCGAGGATACGGGCTTGGGTTGGGATTTGTTTTGAGGAGATGACAGATATAGGGATGTCAACGGGATGGGGCGGGGCCGGTTTTTAAAATCCCGTCCCCATCCCTGTAAGGGATTTTTCATCCCATCTCCGCAATTTTCCCCATTTTTTTAGAAACGGGGCGGGGACGGGGATTCCCCAATCGGTGGCGGTGCGGGGACGGTTTCCCCATTTGTTTTTTTTCATATAATTGATATAATTTTTTTTGATAAATTTATATTAAAAAAATTTCTTCTATAAGCAAAATATAAATAAAATGACCAAAAATATAATAAAAATACAATAAAAGATATCAAAGTTCAAATTTATAATTTTAATAACATACATTCTCAAAAAATACAATATAATATAATCCAAATACATAAACATAAAATTTATAAAAATACACATGCACACATAATAAAGTTTTACTTCTCATTTCCTTAAGTCTCCATGAAAGAATGTTCCGTAAGAGTTGATTGCTACAAAAATAGACAAAACTATTAAATAATATTAAAAAATTTTAAACAATTTAATATAAAATTTTTTGTAATAAATAAATTCAATTTACCTCCTCATCAATTTCTATGTCACTCATAGTAGAAGAACAAGCTCCAACATACGGTGAAGAAGATGAAGCTAACAAAAATGAGATTAATTAGTTAACAATAAATACAAAAATTATTTAACACAAAAAAATATAAAATTTAATTTTTCATACCATTAATTTCAGCCCATAACCAATCATGTGCACACATCAAAGCTAGGAGAAAGGAAGGAATAATCGAATAAGTTTAATTTTAATTTTCAAAATATTAAAAAAAATATTAAAAAAAAAAGTAATATATACGGGCCGGGTTCGGGCCGGGGTCTTTAATACCCGGTCCCGGCCCATCCCCGCTTCGGGTCTAAGAGAGTAAGCCCAAGCCCGCCCCGTCACCCCGTTTTTGCGGGGAAAAACTGCCCCGTTAGGGGCGGTGCACCGCGGTTTCGGGGATGGGCGGGGCAAATTGACATCCCTAGACAGATAGAATTGGAATGTGTATTGAAATAGTGGAAAAATGTAGAGTCTGCTAGGTGAAATTGTTTGATGCCATGCCAGGGATCATAAAAGCTTAACATGTGAACAGAGAAGGAAGGCTTATTACATAAAAAACAGAAAAAGGAAAACAGAGTATTTAGAGAATACAAAGCATTATTTTTACATTCAAATTCAAACTCTACGTCTCCTCCTGTCTCTTCTCCTTTTAGGCAGGCTCCATCCGAAAGTCTCAAGACTATCAATCAACCATTTTACCAACCTTAGTGTCAGAGAGTCACTAAGAACCACTGCAACAATAAACCCGCCAATAAATCTCGCCAGAGCAAATCTCCAATCAACCTTAATTGAAGACCCTGATTGGTCTTCTTTTTCAGAAGTGGAAGGTGGCGATGGTGGAGTCTCGCATTGCCTTGGAGATGGTTTTCCACATAATCCCGGATTGCCCTCGTATGAAGTCCTGTCAAACGTATCAAGTCAGTTGCCTTGCGGTATTGGCCCTATGAGATTGTTGTAAGACACATTGAAGATTTCAAGGAATATGAGTTGCATCAGCTAGTGAGGTATTTCTCCTGACAGCTGGTTTTGAGAAAGGTCCAGTGACTCAAGTTCTGTTAAGTTTCCCAAAGTTATTGGAATGGCCCCATTGAGTAAGTTGTTAGAAAGATTGAGCGAATGAAGTCCCTGTAGACTCCCAATGAGGTTTGGAATTTCTCCTTCAAATCTGTTGGTTGAGAGATCATTGACCGCAAAATTGTCCATGATTGCTTTGTAGTACCTCTCCACCCCTTTATTTGTTATTGTAATTAAGTAACCATAAACGATGGGCAACATTTCATTGATCATAAGCAAACTTGTTTGTGCCTTCAAATAGTTTGAATGTTTTGTATTAGCCTCTTTCATGGAACTCCAAATGGACAAGTATTCTGATGGCAACTCACCTGTGAAGTTATTGCATGAGAGATCAATTATGAGCAACATGGGGAAGTCTAAATGCCTATTAGGCCTGCCTATCTTGCCATAGAACCCGTTTTGATGCAGCAGGAGAAGTTTTAACTCAAGAAGAGTCCCCAGCCAAGAGGGAAAAACATCACTGAGTTGATTGTTCGTGAGATCAAGATTCTCAAGCATGGCACAGTTCACCAGTGACCGGGTAATTGCCCTTGCAACTGTTTGAACTAAGGTCCATCATCCTCAAATTGCTTCCAATTTTGCACATTCCAGGAACGTTTCCATGAAAACTATTATTTCCTAGTATCATAACCACCAGAGAATCATTGAAGTTTCCTAGACATTACAGAAGTGTGCCTCTCAATTTGTTATCGGACAAACTGAGATACTCAAGTGAACTTAGATTGCAGATCAACGATGAGATTTCTCCAGTTAGCAGATTCTCTGAGATGTCATATTCAACGGTAGATGGTGGAGGAATTAGAAGGGGTCCCTGCAGCATGTTCATCGAAAGGCATAGCATCCGTAGATTAGCGTAGGGAAGAACATCTGGAAGTTGGTCAAAACCTGTAAAGAAGTTGTTAGAAAGGCCTAACAACTTCAAAGTTTTAGTGTTGGTGTTCCACATCCATTTGGGTATTTGGCCATGGATGTTGTTTCCGAAAGCTCCAACCATTCCAGTTGATCTTGATACCTAAGAAAATCTGGGAACTTGCTTACGTTGCATAGAGACAATCCTAGGACCCTGAACTTGGGAAGAGTTACATTCAGAGTACTTTCAGATTCAATGAGCAATGATACAGTGTTGGCGTTCATTTGGACATGAGTGAGATTTTTTAGACTAAGAAACATGTCAAATTTCACCATGCCACTCAAAACATTCTCATCTAAATAAAAAGTATTAAGATTCTTAAGTTTGAAAAGTGGCTCTGGAATCGGACCTGAAAAGTCATTTACTCTAAGAAGTAACTAAGTTAGGTGGGTAACGTTTCCTATCCAAGCTAGTAATAAACCAGTTATTTGATTTTGATCAAGGTATAATGCTATGAGTTGGGTAAGGTTTTGAAGAGAAGACGGGATTTCACCAGTCAAATTGGCAGAGGCCAAGTCTAGATAAGTAAGTCTGGATTGCTTACCAACCCAAGACAAGTTTCCACCACTAATATAACACCTCGTACAAAAAATTCACATATTTTAACAAGTTTGACCAAGTTTGATCAATTGAATAATATGTGGGTCCAAGTTGACTTTTTCAATGGTCAATGTTTTTAGTTTGATGAGATACCATTGTATAGATCTCGTCGATACGAGTTCATAGATTGGTGGCACGCCAAATTCCGAGTTACGAATAAAAAGTTATAGTTCCGAGAAGTTTTAAGCATAAGTTTTATATCAGTGTCCAAACTAGTCCCTAGTTTTTGTCTGATAGTGATCCAAGGCTTTATATAAGCCTCAATAAGCAGGAAAAATAAGAAATCAATTTCCAAGATACCCATTTCATCCCTAAAACCTGAGAAATTCTTCCCACAGACTCATGGGTCCGAACTGGATCTTTTCGACCCGTTTAACAGCGAATAGGGTCACTGTTGTTTTTGGCCATTTCGGCCATCAAGTTATTACACATGCGATCCATGGAGGAAGATCACGTTGAGGTGAGCTTGGACGCGAAATTTCACAGCAAATGGCGGCCGGCGAGGTGGGTGGCCGTCTCAGGCCAACCCGTAGACCTTTTCTACCATTTTTGAACCCTCTAAACTCATTTTCATGGTTATTTTGCCCAGATTCCTCACCGTTTGAGAGATACGACAACGGAAAGTTTGGCCAAAGCTTCAATCGAGTTTTCTGGCCACCGAAGGAACCTTTGGACAGAGGTGAGCTTATTGATGGGTTCCTTGTCTTTTGGGCTTTCCGTGGATATAAATTTTGTGAATTTTGGAGGTCGTTTGATAATTTTTCTATTTTTGGGTCAATTAGTTAATTATTGGATAATTTAGAACTGTATTTGGACAAAACTGGTCAAATTGGTTAAAATTGAAGTTGGATTAGTGAAATTAGATATTATTAGGACCTATTTGGGGGTTCAATTTTGAAATATTAGGCTTCGGATGAAAATCCCAAATTTTGGGTACTAGGTCCTAAGGACACGCGGTATAATTGGATTGTCCGGTGTCCAATTTATGTAATTTTATAGTACAAAAAATTAATTTAAGACATTTGGATCATATAAGTGTCTTCGGTTTAGTTATTTGGAGCCTAAAGAATATTTTATTATATTACATGCACTCTAGTTGAGCTTGGAGAAGATCTTATGGAGGAGCAGGAGTGAGCATCTGCAGTACTGTGAGTGGTTATTATTTTTAAAATGTTTTGGGTATATAAAATAATATATATGTATGTTTTGGATATTTTACATATATATAAATTGATTGAAATGGTTGCTTTATGCATATAAAATATCTGCTTTCACTTACACGAGTTATCTTTTTATGCAGATTTTAATAAGATTTTTATTCATTTTTAATTTTGATGAGTTCATAGTGAACTTGTGAATTATGTTAGTTAAATATCTTGGTATTTGAATTGAGATTTTAAATTATTTTGGAAAATAATTGATTTGAGAAACAGATTGAAAATTTATATGATTTTAAGCGGGAAAAAGTATATATGATCTTACAAGATTGTTTTAAGGATACTGTATTGGTTATTTTTAAACTGATATACCATGTAGTGCCAATATCTTGGATTAGTATTATATTGTATTATATTATATTATATTACAGTACGCTGGGTTTTGCCACGGTACTATGAGGTTGGGTTCAGCCCACAAGATATTATTGCCACAGACCGTGATGTTGAGTTTATCCCACAGGTTATTATTGCCATGGTACCGTGAGATTTGGCTCAGCCCACAGGATATTATTGCCATGGACTGTGAGGTCGAGTTTATCTGATGGTTTATTATTATTACCATGGTGTCGTATGGTTGGTCTCATCCAACGGTTTATTATTGCCACGGAACGTAAGGTCGGGTTTATCCGATAGTTTATTATTATTACCACGATACCATAAGGTTGGTTTCACCCAATGGTTTATTATTGCCACAGACCGTGAGGTCGAGTTTATCCGACGGTTTATTATTATTATTACAGTGCTGTGAAGTTGGTATCATCCAACGATTTATTGTTGCTATGGACCATGAGGTTGGGTACATTCCTACGGTTATTTGTTATTTCCATGAAACCGTTTGTATATTGAGGGTCGTGAGGTGGGTGTATCCCACGGTTTACAGATTGGTACATTGTATGTTACATTGTATACGTTTAAAGATATGCGTGATTTGCAAATATTGTGGTTATTTCTGCATTTTCATATTTATCTCGTGGAACTGTGTTTACAAGATTTTATGCTCATAATTTACATCATGTTATGGTATTTTGTAATTTTGTATTGATCGTTCATTTTATACCTTTGAGCATCAAATTTTTATGAGATTAAATTGGGATATAAGTTTGGGTTTTGTGAAATGAGTTTTAAACGGGAAACTTTTCAAAAGAGCGGAACGAGAGGTCTTGAGAGAAAGATTTTTACGGAAATAAATTATTAATTTTTTATATTATACTATACCATTCACTGAGATTCCCCTATCTCACATTTTATTGTTTTAAATTCATTCCCCTAGGCCCAGGCAGCTAGTAGCAGTCTATCTCGCGCACAACTTATCGCTTTGTTCCTTCCACGACAGCAGCCATATTTATCCTTTCTTTATTTATATTATCTTTTGGACTTATTTATTACTTGTTTGTACTCCTAGACTTCGTTGGCACTCAGTTAAGAACATAGTACTTATGTGGGTAGTTATGACCTGCAGTACAGTAGGCTGATTGTGACCTTATGCTGTTGTGGATTTAATTTTATATTTTTATATATTAAGGTATTATTGATAATGCTTGTGATCGATTGTCCACGTTTTAAGTGAGATTCCATTGGATGTCCTCTAGAGATTGTCCGGTGGAACTCCACTAGGCAGGACCACTAGAGAGATTCTGTGAGGGTTCCCAGAGCGGGTCTTGTCAACTAAAACCATTAAAAGAAAGTGAAAGGTAAGTCAGTTGAGTAAGGTCTGCCATGGATTCAAGTATTTGACCCACCAAATAATTATATGAAAGGTCCAAATATTGAAGAAACCTGAGTTTACCAATTGATTATGGAATAAGCCCCAAGAAAGAGCAATTACTAACATCTAATCCCCTCAACAAATGGAGCTTTACGATTAAAGAAGGTAGCTTGCCTGAGAAGTTGGTGCTTGCAAGCCTCAACCACATAAGGGAACTAGTTTTGCTAAACTTTGGCAAATAACCATAGAGATCTGGGTTTTCCCTCACACTAAGACTATGCAGGTTTGGTAGTTGAGAATTTCTTGTTAGAAAATCCCCATGTTGGTTATATTATTCAGAGAAGTCAAGCTTAAGGCTTATTTTTATTGCATAGTTGCTGTTATCAAAACTACGTCGTTTCACCTTTTGTCATTAAAAAAAACCGTGAGTTTTGACTTGGTAGTTTAAAGAGAAACTGGTATAGTCACGTGAAGGCTTTTCCAAGAGTCCTAACAGCAGGAGAGTTCTACAGCAACCATGTTCTTTGGTGTAATATAATCTAAGTTCTTTTTCCCTTTCTCTGAAAGGTTTTTTTCTCTTTAGAATTCTCTTGGGTGAGAGTTGTGAGGTGAGAAAGGTTGTAAAAGAGAATTTTGGGTCTGGTATATGGGTTTTGTGTGGAGCTTCTAAAACAAAGAAAGAGAACTAGATAAGATGTAAAAACATTCAGTTATAGTGCATTTGAACTCCTTGTGGAGCTCTGAGGACCTAGATTCAATCTTGAATCGAACCTCATAAATTCTTTGTGTTTTTTGATTATTTTATTAGTTTACTTCTTGAATGTTAGTGTGCTGAAATTGTAACAGTGGTATCAGAGCTTTTTTAATACATTCAAGGATTAGAGGAATTAATTCTTGTCTGCAACGCATTTGATAAAATTCCTAAGACGCAACTTTATGGGTTCAAAGGTTGAACTTGAAGTATTCAATGGAAAAGGGGATTTTCTTCTCTGGAGGCAAAAGATGAAGGCTATTCTAGTCCAGCAGAGAGTTACAAAAGCACTGGACAATTCTTTCCCTCCAGAACTGACTGAATCACAGAAGAAGATATGGATGAGATAGCTTATAGCACCATAATCCTCCATCTTGCATATAATGTTCTCAGAAAGGTAAATGATTCAGACACTACCTTTGCTCTTTGAAAAAAATTAGAACAATTATATTCTGTAAAATCTCTTCCCAACAAAATATATCTTCTAAAAAAATTCTTTGGATTCAAGATGAATCCTTCCAAGGATCTAGATGAGTTTAATATGTTGTGCTTGGATTTAGCAAACTATAATGAGAAGTTTTTAGATGAGCGCCAAGTTGTGATTTTGCTAAATTCAATTTCTGAAAGCTACAAGGAAGTAAAGAATGTAATTAAATATGGGAGAGAGGTTCTAACTACTGAAATTGTAATAAGTTCTTTAAGATCCAAGGAATTAGAGATGAAAATTGCAAAAACAAGAAAATATACATGGAGAATTGAAAAACAAGAAAATATACATGGAGAATGACTTATTACTAGAGGCAGGAAAGGTAACAGAGATTGTAGAAAATATAACAATAATTGGAGAAGCAAACCTAGAGGAAAGAGCATATCTAAGTCCAGAATAGGAGGAAAAAGATGCTTCTATTGTTAAAAAGAAAGCCATTTGATCAAAGATTGTTATAAAAGGAAGAAAAAAGAAAGCAAAGAAAATAGAGAAAGATCTAAGGAAGATGGAGATGCTGCTCTGGCCAGCAATGAGAGTGAAATTGGTGATGTTCTTGCTGTATCAACTAATCAAGCAAGTCAAGAATGGATACTAGACTCAGGCTACACTTTTCACATGTGTCCAAGAGAGGATTAGGTTAGGAATTACAAAAGAATCAGTGGTGGACAGGTTCTATTGGAAAACAATATGGTTTGCAATGTGGTTGGGATGGGCAATATCTCAATCAAAATGGCAGATGGAGTGGTTAGAATATTGAGCAATGTGAGGCATGTACCGGATTTACAAAGAAATTTGACTTCTGTTGGGGTATTGGATGAAGCTACATACTCTTGTAAATCTGAAAATTGACAAATGAAGATTTCAAAGGGAGTTTTGACAGTTATGAAAGGTATCAAGAGGAATGGACTATATGTTCTTCAAGGGCAAACAATAATAGGCTCTACTGCAGCTGCAAGTTCAGAAAATCATGATGAAACACAACTATGGTATAGAAGATTGGGCACATTAGTGAAAAAGGGCTTTAAGTACCTAACAAACAAGGTTTCTTTGGAACAAATAAGATCCGTAAAGTAGAATTCTGTTAGTATTGCATTTTAGGAAAGCAACAGAAGTTGAGTTTCAAGCTAAACTCACACAAATCAACCTCAATCTTGGATTATACACATGCAAATTTGTGGGGACCTTCAACAACACTAACCCATGGAGGTAATAGGTATTTTTTTTTTTTTATCTATTGTTAATGATTTCTCTAGAAAGGTTTGGGTTTTTCTTTTGAAGCATAAAAATGAAGCTTTTACAAAATTTAGAATCTGGCATGCTTTAGTACAAAACCAAACCAGCAAGAAACTCAAAGTTTTAAGAACTGATAATGGTCTTGAGTTTTGCAATTATGAATTTGATAATTTTTGTAGAGAAAGTGGTAAAATGAGACACAAAACAGTTCCATATTCCCCTCAACAAAATGGTATTGCTGAGAGGATGAATAGAACCTTATTAGAAAATGCTAGATGTATGCTCACTAGTTCTAGTTTACCAAAGCTTTTTTGGGGTGAGGCTATTATGATAGTATCATATTTAGTTAATAAATGCCCTTCAACAGCTATTGAGTTGAAAACTCCAGAAGAAAAGTGGAGTGGTCACCCGACAGACTATACAAAACTGAAAGGTTTTGGATGTGGAGCTTATGTACATCATAATGATGGAAAACTTAAGCCTAGATATTTAAAATGTGTTTTTCTAGGCTATCCCAAAGGAGTTAAAGGATATATACTATGGGTTAGAGACACAAAAAGTTATAAAACAATTATTAGTAGAGATGTTTTGTTTAATGAAGATATAATGCCTTGTTTGAGTGACCAAGTTGAAGATTCTAGTAAAACAACTACTAGAAATACTATACAATTTGAGGTGGAGCCTTATAACTAGGCAAGAAGTAAAGAAACTCAACAGCCAGCAGGTGAAACAGGTGAATTTCAGCAAGTACAACCACTGGAAGAAGTAAATGTATCTCAAAGAGAGAAATACCTCAACAAAGTCAAAGATCTGTCATCTCATAGCAATATAATCCTCGACAACATTACCAACTTGCCAGAGATAGAGAATGAAGGGTGGTAAGAACACCAACCAAATTTAATCCTTCTAATTATAATATGTTTGCTTTGGTCTCATATTAGGATCTTTCAGAAAATGAACCATAGTCGTATACCAAGGCAATAAAAGGTAAACAAGCTAAGCAGTGGCAAAATGCCATGTTAGAGGAGTTAGAATCTCTGCATAAGAATCAGACATGGATTTTAGTTCCCAAACCAAAAGGTCAAAAGTTGGTAGATTGCAAATGGATATTCAAGGCAAAAGAAGGTATGACTGATTCAAAACGTATAAGATATAAAGCTAGACTTGTGTCCAAGGGATTCACACAAGTAGAAGGTATAGATTACAAGAAAATCTTTTCTCCAGTGATAAAGTATACAACTATTAGAGTAATACTATTTTTGGTAGCTCATTTTAATTGGGAATTGAAGCAGCTAGATGTTAAGACAACTTTTTTACATGGAGAATTAGATGAGACAATTTATATAAAACAACTTGAAGGTTTTGAGGTGAAGAATTCAAAGCAAGAGTTGGTTTGCCTATTAAAAAGATCATTATATGGGTTGAAACAATCCTCTAGGTAATGGTACAAGAGGTTTGACACCTATGTAATTAGAATTGGTTTTAAAAGGAGTAGTTATAATAGCTGTTTGTATTACAAAGATGAAAATATTAATTTTTCAGTTTATCTACTTTTATATGTGGATGACATGTTGCTTGCCGGTTAAAGTTTAGAGAATTTCAATCAAGTTAAGGAAGCTTTGAAAGCTGAATTCGATATCAAGGAGCTTGGACCTGCAAAGAAGATTTTGGGAATGAGTATTAAAAGAAATAGAGGAAAGAATTTGTTATTCTTGAATCAGGAAGATTATATTCGGAAAATCCTTTCTAAATTTTCAATTTCAAAATTGAGATCAGCAAGTGTTCTTTTGGCAAATTACTATAAATTATCTGTAAAGCTTTGTCCTAGCACTGAAGAAGAAAAAAAGGAAACGACTAACGTTTCATACTCTAGTGCGGTTGGTTCTGTCATGTACACCATGATTTGTTGTAGACCGGATTTGGCTCATGTGATTAGTGTTTTGAGTAGATATATGGATAATCCAGGAAGAGAACATTGGGAAGCTATGAAGTAGCTATTAAGGTATTTAAAAGGAACTTCAAATGTTGGTTTACTATTTAGTCATTGTAAAGATGGTGTGGTACTTAGAGGCTATGTAGATGCTGATTATGGAGGAGATAGAGATAGAAGAAGATCTACTTCATCTTATATATTTACTATGTGTGACAATTGCGTTAGTTGGAAATCACAATTACAGTCTCATGTAGCTCTCTCCACAGCTGAGGCTGAATATGTTGCAACAACAGTAGCTATGAAGGAAGCACTTTGGTTGAAAGGCATGTTAGAAGAGTTAAAGTTGTTGGAGCAAAAGGTAGTGGTTTATTCAGATAGTCAATTTCTATTCAACTTTATAATAATCCAGTTTTTCATGAGAAGACTAAGCATATTGATATTAAATATCATTTTAGTAGAGATCTGGTTGAAGAAGGTTTGGTAAAGTTGGAAAAGATATCCACAGAAAAGAATCCTGTAGATATGGGAACTAAGGTGTTACCTGTGAGCAAGCTTGAGTTTTGCAAAAGTTTGCTCAAGGTTGATACAGGTTGATAATGAAGAAAGTGAGTTGAGAAGCAAAGGAAGTTCAATGCACTTTAAATTGCCTGACTTATATGGATCAAGGTGGAGATTGTTGGCTATATGATTCAAAGAAGTCAAGCTTGAGGCTTATTTTTGCTGCATAGTTGTTGTTATCAAAACTACATCGTTTCACCTTTTGTCATTAAACAAAACTGTGAGTTTTGGCTTGGTGATTTAAAGAGAAGCTGGCATAGTCACGTGAAGGCTTTTCCAAAAGTTCTAACAGCAAGAGAGTTCTAAGACAACATTTTTGCAGCAACCGTGTTCTTTGGTGTAATATAATCTACGTTCTCTTTCTCTTTCTCTGAAAGGTTTTTTTCTCTTTGGAATTCTCTTAGGTGAGAGTTGTGAGGTGAGAAAGGTTGTAAAAGGGGATTTTGGGTCTGGTGTATGGGTTTTAGGTGGAGCTTCTAAAACAAAGAAAGAGAACTAGATAAGCTGTAAAACACATTCAGTTATAGTGCATTTGAACTCCTTGTGGAGCTCCAAGGACCTGGATTCAATCTTGAATCGAACCTCATAACTTCTGTGTGTTTTTTGATTATTTTATTAGTTTACTTCTTGAATGTTAGTGTGCTGAAATTGTATCACCCCAAGCAATCCACAATCTTCCAACTTAAGGGACATTAAAGAAGAAAAATTTGCCAAAGAGTCAGCTACTGTGGATGTTATGTTAACAAAACTGAGATGAAGTTTTTCAAAATTAGTTTAGTTCCGAACTAGAGTTTCAAAATTGGAATTCTTGAGTTCTCGAAGACTTGTCCAGGTAAAAACATCAAGATTGAAGGCAGGTCAAGAGATGACAACTTGGAGAGATATGAGATTTGTGAAGGGATTTGGCCGAAAAATACAGAACTAGAGAGGTTGAGATACCTTAGCTCCGAAAGTTGCCCGATGCCAATAGGGATATGAGAGTAATTGAAGTTATTGTCAGCAAGGTTTAGCCTTTGAAGATGGAGGAGACTAAAGAGGCTGCTAGTGGAGTTGATAGAGCCAAAGAGACAACTACTATTGAGGCCAAGGCTAATCACATGCCCAGTCTCTTCATCACACAGAATGCCATCCCATGAGCAGCAGTTGCTACTTTCTCCTTCAGATTTCCATTGTAAATCCTTTGGATACGCACCGTTAGAACCAGATGTGGATTCGATAATGATAAAGCTTTCCTTGAATTGCAACAATGCGGACCTCTTGTCATCATGGCAAGATGGCCGCAAAGAAGAAGCAAAAGATATATAATTAACAACCGCTATATTACACAACAATAGCTTTAAAAGCAGACATCGGAACACAAATAAGCAGATTGGTAACCCCATTATGTCAAAATATCTTTTTATCGGTCTTTTTCTAACTAGATTTGCATAGAAGTGAGAACTGAAGAGCTTTTTATATTGCGATGGCGAGTTGAACTTTTTGTATCTGTATTAAAAATTGTGAGTGGTTGCTTACCCAAACTCTTATAAGTCACGGCCAGCTTTTTCTTAAAATGAAGTCAATACAACTAATTGTGTAACGCGGGTTTGAGGTTAA
The DNA here is from genome assembly GCF_031755915.1 of Ziziphus jujuba. Classification (NCBI taxonomy): domain Eukaryota; kingdom Viridiplantae; phylum Streptophyta; class Magnoliopsida; order Rosales; family Rhamnaceae; genus Ziziphus; species Ziziphus jujuba. Next base: position 6,931,783 of record NC_083385.1, on the reverse strand, counting down.
CCAATTGATCATCTCCACGAACTTGCTTGTATCGAAGGCTTCTGTTTGGTTATCAATGTATCAAAGACTTTGATTGTTACCACGTATCTATTGTTGGAACTTAAAAATTGCCATATTTACTGCTATTCTTTAATTTCTTTTTTAAATATTGGATATAAATATAATATCTATATATATATATATATAGTCCTGCTCAAATAAAAATATATCAATATTTTAAGTTTAGGATAAATAGATTTGATCATTGGACTATGTATTAACCAAATACATATAATTTAACAGTTCTAAATAATTTAATTTTATTTATCTTCATTTTAAAAAGTTAATGGTATTATCTTGTGAGCACCATTTTACACTTATATACTAAAAAAATTATTATTTTTTGAATTTAAATTTCCGAGCTAATAGTGGTATAGTGTTATTGACCTATGACTTGGATGTCAAAGAAAGTGCTCTAAGAATTTACAAAATATTCATTTCATAAGAAGCAGCAGCGCCTTTATTATTTTTGTGTTTTTCTTTTGCTTTTGTTTTTGTTTTCCTGTTTTTGCTAATTTTGAGTGCTTGAAGATTTTTAAAAAAATAATAATAATAAAAGAATCAGCATCCGAAAACTGGTTGACTGCTAAAAGCTGATGTGAAAGACTCGCCAAATTAGTTATAAAGACATTAATTTTGGTTCTAAAAGTAGCTAGCTAAAGCAAAATATCTATTTGGACGTTTTTATAATGAGGATAAAGGCTATACTTTTTTTTTCTTTGGTTTATAGTAATTTTGTTTTAAGTAAATATCTTGATCGTGGACTATATTACCTTCATTTTAGTTTTGCAGAACATCCAATACAAGATCTTCCAATATGCTAAAAACATATTAATTCTTTTAAGTGGCAAGTTCTTACTATTGTTGTTAGAATTTTGAAGCAAGAGTAAACTGGTGCACTACCCTGGTTTAAAGTTTTGGTTGACCCTACAATAATAACAATAGATGGTTAAGGTCAAGTTCAAGAAATTGCCACTATGATCAACCGTGAAAAGCCTTTGATCTTAGAATTAGTGCGTGTAATGCCATGATTGATGATGGTTAAGGTCAAGTTCAAGGATATTCCGGGCTCAGCTTGGAAGTTGTTTTAAGGAGATGACAAATACATAGAAATGTGGTGTCTTAGGATTAGTATCAATAACCAGTCTGCTATGCCCAAGAACACAAAAGCTTAAAATATTTATCATACGTGAACAGGGAAGGAAAGTTAATTACATTAAAAGCACATTGAATAAATAAATAAATAAATAAAAAGGACAGAATATTTGGATTTTATTATTATTGTATTATTTTATTTATTTATTTTTGTGTGGCTGGAATAGGACTCTGTAGTCTAACTTGAAATCATTCTAATAGTAAAGTGCTAGCGAGAGCTGAAATGACGTGACAGGTTTATGAGTCCTGGCACAGCTCTTCAGAATCATATTGAAACGGTAGAACCTAACAAAGTCTTTCCCGAGACATTGCAAATAGAAAAAAACAAACATTGTAACATCTTGAATTAGTGAAAAATAATTAGTCTTCAGCATTCAAAATTTGGCAGCAGTGTATTATTTACTAAGTCAAAGTCAAAACCAAAGACTTGGTATTCAATTAGCTAGCCACCAAAAGTGGAAAACTGCTATATGCACTACGTAGGATTTGATACGCTTTAGTGTCTTTGTCCGAGATTATTCTTTGCAATTAGTATTTTCCGACTTTTCTTTTTCCCCATCTCAAATATTTAATAATAATATATTTGAAAATTGAAAAAAAGTATATCAAGTTGAAGGCTCTCTTGATATAATACAGACATGCTGAAAATTTCATACATTATTCTTCCATAATATTTTCTCTGTTTCTTTTTTTCCCTCTTAGTTTACGTATCCTTGGATAGTGTAAGTTTAATTCATTGTTGAATGGTAGTAGGTGACATATATATGCTGTTGTGCAAACAACGTTTTGTAAATTCAACACAAATGCTCGCCGGAAATAGATAACATCCTAATAAAATACTAGAAAAAGAAATGATTAAACGACATGTAATTGAGCTGATTAGATGCATAACCTCTCCTTTTCTCAGTTTCTTCAATGCCTCCTCCTCCTCTTCCTTGTCCTTTTTATCTTCACCAACCATCCGTGTCTCCTCATGATCACAAAGTCACTAAGAACTATTCCAACAACCAGTCCACTAATGTATCCCGCCAACACAAATTTCCAATCTAATTGGAGTGGAGACTCTGAATCATCATCTTTTTTAAAAGCTGAAGTTGGTTGTGGCATGAACTGTGAATTTACACATTTCTTTGATAATGGAGCACCGCACAATTTTGGGTTCCCCTCAAACAAAGTATTGTCAAATGCATTAAATTGGTTACCCTGAGGTATAGACCCTGGAAGATTGTTGTAAGAGACATTAAAGATGGAAAGAAACCAGAGCTGTGACAATTGTTGGGGGATTACACCGGAGAGATTGTTTTGAGAAATGTCTAACGATTCAAGGTCCTTCAAGTTTTCCAAAGATGACGGAATGTAACCAGTGAGCATGTTGTTGGAAAGATTGAGCGAGTGAAGTGCCTTTAGGTTCCCCATCAATATGGGAATCTCCCCTTCAAATCTATTGCATGAAAGATCGATGGCAGCAAACATGTCTTGGATGATTATGTAGTATCTCTCTACCCCTTGGAATGTTATCGTGATTCCATAAGGGTAAAATAAAACCCCAGGATTATTACCCGAAACATTATAATCCAATTGAGAATACATAAATGTTACACCAGTGCTTTTGACATTGATAGCTTTCATGGAATTCCAAGAGAAGATGTATCCAGATGGCAACTCACCTGTGAAATTGTTGTAAGATAGATCAATGACTTGCAACTTGGGAAACTGCATATCGTTTTTGGGTTTTCCAATGATACTGTGGAACCAAATATGACGCAGAGTTAGCAATCGTAACTCAGGAAGAGATCCCAACCAAGAAGGGAAAACATCATTCAATTGATTGTTTGAGACAGCTAGAACTTGAAGTATCATACAATTGGACAATGATTGTGGTAGATGTCCCTGCAATTGATTGTAACTCAGATCAATCATTTCCAAATTTCCTCCATTTTTGCATATTTCAGGAATGATGCCATGAAGAGAGTTGTTTTTCAGATTCAATACCAATAGAGAAGTAGAATTTTCCAAACATCGTGGAATTGTGCCGCTCAACATGTTATCTGACATAGAAAGAACATCCAGAGAAGTCAGAGTACAGTAGAGTGGTGAAATTTCTCCCGTTAGCATGTTGTTTTTGTTGTGGTTCTCTGACCACTTTAGAGAAGAAATGTGAGAAGAAAAATAAAAATTAATTTTATTACTCACTTGGAAATAGATTACAAAAAAAAACTTCTCTCGTGGAGGATTCTCACGTGGAACCTCTCTCTACACTGTCAAATTCTCTCTGGAATTGCTCACTCTTCTCTCAAGCTCTCTCTGGAACTTAAACACTCTCTCTCGGAGTTTACTCTCAATACGTCTCACTTGGGATGATATTGAGCTTGCTCGACTTAGCTTGGCTTGCATGCAACGTGATGGAGCCTATTTATAGGTTTACAAATTCGGTGCATGTCTTCCATTTTCAACCTCTTCTGACGTTAAGCACCGGCCTTCTGACATTGCCCACAATTGTTGAGCAAGTTGGAGTTCGGTGTTAAATGCAGCAATGGCCATTGTCAAAAATGGTGAGCTGCTGGTTTCACACTATCGGTGCAGTGTGGTGCGGCTGGACTTCACAATTCTCCCCCTCCAGCCGCATTTAAACGGATGGTCATCTACCATCCATTCCAGATATGTCTCTGCACAGCTTCAGCTTTTCTTGAGCAACAACTTTTGTTAGCATGTCTGCTGGATTCTCCTTTGTGTGGATCTTCATCAGTTTCAGCAACTGTTGATCTATTACTTCGCGTATCCAATGATAGCAGATGTCAATGTGATTTGTACGGGAATGATACATTGAGTTTTTGCTCAAATCCATGGAACTTTGGTTATCACAATGTATCTTGTAGTCTTCTTGCTTGATGCCCAATTCTGTGAGAAAATGCTTTAACCACAACATGTTCTTATCCGCTTCTGCTGCGGCAATGTACTTTGCTTTAGTAGTGGATAAAGCAACACACTTCTGCAATCTTGACTGCCATGATACAGCTCCCCCCACAAAAGTGTAGAGATAACCTGATGTAGACTTTCTATTATCAGGGTCTCCCGCCATATCTGCATCTGTATAGCCTTCTAAGATTGGATCACCTCCCCCGTAGCACAAATATAGCTTCGATGTATCTTTAAGATACCTGAGAATCTATTTGACTGCTTCCCAGTGTTTCTTTCCAGGATTTGAAAGAAATCTGCTCACAACACCTACTGCGTGAGTAATGTCTGGTATGGTACACAACATTGCATACATCAGACTTCCTACCATTGAAGAATATGGTATTGAAACCATCTCCTCTATCTCTTCTTTGGATGAGGGGCGCAATCTCTTGCTCAACTTGAAATGATTTGCAAGTGGAATGCTGACCGGTTTGGCTTTATCCATGTTGAATCTCTTTATCATCCGTTCAACATACTTTTCTTGAGATAGCCATAACCTTCTATTCTTCCTGTCTCGGATTATTTGCATTCCCAAAATTTGTTGAGCTGGTCCTAAGTCTTTCATATCAAAGGACTTAGACAATTCTTTCTTCAGCTGACTAATCTTAATTGTATCTTATCCAACGATCAACATGTCGTCCACATATAGCAAAAGTGCAATGAAGTTTCCACCTGAAATTTTTTGAATATAAACACATTGGTCTGCTGCAGTCCTTTTATAGCCTTAACTCACCATAAACGAGTCAAACTTCTTATACCATTGTCTTGGTGCTTGCTTAAGGCTATATAAGCTCTTCTTCAGCTTGCATACGAGGTTTTCTTTCCCTAAAATCTCAAATCCTTCTGGCTGCTCCATGTAGATTTCCTCATGTAAATCACCGTGAAGAAATGCTGTTTACACATCCATTTGTTCAAGCTCTAGGTTTAGACTTGCTACTAAACCAAAAATGATTCGAATTGAAGTCATTTTTACCATTGGTGAAAAAATCTCATCAAAGTCAATTCTTTTTTTCTGAAGAAATCCTTTGACCACCAATTGGGCTTTGTGTTTCACCACCCTTCCGCTGCCATCTTTCTTGAGCTTGAACACCCATTTATTTTTTAGTGCCTTCTTTCCTGTTGGAAGCTCAACCAACTCATAAGTATGCTTTTTTTGCAAGGATTCTATCTCATCTTGCATTGCTTGCAGCCACTTTTTCTTGTCTTGATGGGAAACAGCTTCCTGGAAACGCTCTGGCTCCCCCTCTTCAGTAAGCAGAATATACTCAGATTCTGGAAATCTCTTTGATGGAATTCGGCCTCGCTTAGATCTCCGAACTTGTAAACCACTGGTTTCAAGAGGTGTACCATCATCTAACCGTTGTGATGGCCCTGCAGCTGCTTGAGAGGATTGAGTCTCCCCCTGCTCAATATCCCCTTCTTCCTCCTGGTCTGCTTCTGGTATATCTTCATGCACCTCATTATCCTCTGTGGCTATTTGTGCTGGTGCTGGATTAGGACCAAAATTCTTAGCACTAGAACTACAATTAGGAGACATTCTGGGCTTTTCAATGTCTTCAATTGTCTGGTTTTCATGGAATACTACGTCTCTGCTTCTAATAACCTTCTTTGTTTTTGGATCCCATAATCTGTATTCGAATTCTTCATCTCCATATCCTATAAAGATGCATGGAATAGATCTTGCATCGAGCTTATGTCTGAGCTCCTTGGATACATGTACATAAGCTAAACAACCGAACACTCTTAAATGAGAGTAGGAGGGAATCTTACCCGACCACACTTTCTCCAGAATTTCAAAATTCAACGGTACTGATGGTGATCTGTTGATTAAATAGCAGGCAGCACGAACAGCTTCTCCCCAGAATGGCTTTGGCAGCTTAGCCATACTGATAATACTTCTGACCTTTTCCATAATGGTTCGGTTCATTCTTTCTGCTATTCCATTATGTTGTGGGGTGCGAGGGATCGTCTTCTTATGTCGAATGTCGTGTCTTCTGCAGTATGCATTGAACTCCTTGGAAGTATACTCGCTTCCATTATCTAAGCGGAGACATTTTAGCTTCTTTCCTGTTTCATGCTCTACCATGGTATGAAACAATTTAAAGTAATCCAATACCTGGTCCTTTGTCTTCAAGAAAATATACCCACACGTTCCGAGAAGCATCATCAATGAAGGTCAGGAAATACTTGTTGCCACCTAATGATTCCACCTCTATGGGACCACAAACATCAGAGTGCACCAGACTAAGCAACTCTGATCTTCTCGATGCAGAGGAACTGAAGGAGACTCTATGTTGCTTACCAAACAATCAGTGACTATAAGGATCTAGCGCAGCATCCTTGTAAACAGTGATAAGCTTCTTCCTCGGCAAAGTGGACAATCCTTTTTCACTCATGTGACCAAGTCTCTGGTGCCACAGATTTTGAGACGCCTCTCTTTCTACAATATTGAGGCTATCTGCATATATCTTCACATGAGTCTTGTACAGCGTTCCACAAATATGTCCTCGGACAACAACTATGACACCTTTCGTCATTTTCCATGTGCCTTTGCCGAAGTAGTTGTCATAGCCTTGCTTGTCTAAGGCTGCTCCCGAAAGTAGATTAAGCCGAAGATCTGGAACATGACGGACATCCTTCAAAGTGATTGTACAACCAACATTCGTTTTTACTTAAATATCACCAGTTCCCATAATCTTTGCAAAACTGGAATTTCCCATCTTTACCGTACCAAAGTCTCCTGCTTTGTACGTTTTGAAGAAATTTCTGTGTGGAGTGACATGGTAGGATGCTGCAGTATTGACTACCCATTCAACATCTTGGGTTGATATATGAAGGCATGTCTCTTCTTCGGTGGAGCAGAGCGCCACTTCTCCTGTAACAGTGATTAGTGTCTCTCTATCCTTCTTCGGCTGATTACCTTGGAGTCTCTGCTCTCTCAATAACTTTCTGCAGTTCTTCTTCATGTGACCCTTCAGGCCACAATGATAGCACTTATATGATGATTTTATGCCGTCTGTAGATCTGCCTCTGCTCTTGCTCCTACCTCTCCCCCTATCTCGACCACCTCTTTGCTGTCTTCCTCTCTCTGTGACGAGGGCATGTGACTGATCCATGCCAATGTCCTTTCTCCTGCCCTCTTCATTAAATAGGGAATCTTTAACCATTGACATAGTAAGTTTGTCATTCGGGCCCGAATTGCTGAGAGAGACTACCAATGTCTCCCAACTGTCTGGAAGAGAGCTTAGAAGTAGGAGGGCCTGATCCTCATCCCCTAGTTGGTAATCCACAGCAGATAGTTGATTTACCAAGCTTTGGAACTCACTGTTATGCTCGGCTACAGAAGTTCCACTCTGTAATTTTAGATTTACCAATCGCTTAAGCAACAAGGCTTTGTTCCGAGTAGTCTTGGCCTGGTACATATCCTCCAATTTTGTCCAGAGGGCATGTGCTTCCGTTTCCTTCGCTACATGATGGAAGACACTGTGGTCGATCCATTGCCTGATCTGACCGATCGTTTTCTTGTTTAATTTCTTCCATTCTGCTTCTTTGCTGGGATTGGGTTTTTCTCCTTTAGCTTCTATAGGATCAAACAGATCCTTACAATTGAGGAGATCTTCCATTCGAGGTCTCCAAAGTGTATAATTTGTGGCAGTGAGCTTAACCATAGCTTCTGAAGATGATTCTTCCATTGACATTATGGCTTGACCAAAAATGGAGCGAATTTGGCAAAACGGAGTTAACCGTTGCGTCCGGAACGGCGAAAATGGTGGACTTGACTCTTCCGGGGTCAAAATATAATTACCAGAATTTTTGGGGCAAAAATGTAATTTCCCAAAAATTTTAGGTCAACCTGTAAATATAGAAACCACATGGGTTAATCTGTAATTTCCAACAATTTAGAGGCTGTTCCGTAATTTCAGAAACTTCTGATGATGTGGCAGATTGCGTTGACATGTCAACACGTGGCAGATGACGTGGCAATTATGTGGCTGACGACGTGTCGGGTCGCGTCGCAGATGACGTGGCTGCGTACGATCACGTGTCTGCTGATGTGGTCGTCTTCAACCTCCAGACGGCGCGTGCAGCGCGTGAGGCGCGTGATCTGCTGCAGAAAATTTCAGACGATGCATGAGGGCGCGTTACGATCATCGTTTCTCTCCGACGAACTTGGTTGTTCTAGTCTCGTCGATTAATTTCACCTGGTATTGTCAAATTATTGATTTGAGCAACTTTTCGAAACACCAAATTGAAGAACAGAGGCTCTGTTTCTTCAAATTTTGAACCCAAGCTCTCGAGCTAGAGCTCTGATACCACTTGTTGTGGTTCTCTGACCACTTTAGAGAAGAAATATGAGAAGAAAAATAAAAATTAATTCTATTACTCACTTGGAAATAGATTACAAAAAAAAAACTTCTCTCGTGGATGATTCTCACATGGAACCTCTCTCTACACTGTCAAATTCTCTCTGGAATTGCTCACTCTTCTCTCAAGCTCTCTCTGGAACTTAAACACTCTCTCTCGGAGTTTACTCTCAATACTCCTCACTTGGGATGATATTGAGCTTGCTCGACTTAGCTTGGCTTGCATGCAATGGGATGGAGCCTATTTATAGGCTTACAAATTCGGTGCATGTCCTCCATTTTCAACCTCTTCTGACGTTCAGCACCGGCCTTCTAACATTGTCCACAATTGTTGAGCAAGTTGGAGTTCGGTGTTAAATGCAGCAATGACCATTGTCAAAAATGGTGAGCTGCTGGTTTCACACTGTCGGTGCAGTGTGGTACGGCTGGACTTCACAGTTTCCAGCCAAAATTTTCTTGATCGTTGGTGGAGGAATAAAAAGTGGACCTCGAAGCTTGTTGGATGCAAGTATCAATGTCTCAAGGTTGTTCTGATGCCTAAGGAAATCAGGAAACTGAACTAAGTTGCATGAACTCAATCCAACAAGGTTAAACTTTGGACGTGTTGCATTCCTATTTCCTTTCTCGAACAGCAGTGTCAGATTGTTGTGGCCTATTTGGAGTCCAATGAGGCTTTTCATGTTAAAAAACATGTCAAATTTCATAGTGCCACCTAAATGGTTGTCACTCAATGAAAGAAATTCTAGATTATTGAGTGTGGACAACCATTGCGGAACTGAGCCATGAAATTTGTTTCGGTAAAGATTAAGCACAATCAGTTGGGTAAGGTTTCCTAGTCAAGATGGGATTGCACCTGTTATTTGATTGCTTTGAAGTGCTAGAAAAGTGAGTTGGGTGAGGTTCTGAAGAGAAAACAGGATGGATCCATTTAAACTGTTGTCTCCAAGGTGTAGCATGCTAAGTTTGGTGAGTTTCCCTAGTGAAAATGGAATAGGCCCCAAGAAATAGCATCCACCAGTAGTTAGCCTCTCTAATGATTCAAGCATTTGGATTGAAGATGGCAGGCTTCTAGAAAACTTGGTACCTTCAAGTCTTAATATTTTGAGAGGACTAGGTCGGAGGAATTCTGGCAAATAACCAGTGAGATTGCTATTGGATCCTATATTCAGAATTTGTATATATGAAAGTTGAAATATTGTCGCAGGAAATTCACCCTGCAGTTCGCAATCATAAAGAAGGAGCGATGTCAAGGAGGTGAAAGTTGCAAAGAAATTGGGTACCACGGATGATATGTCTACATAATTGAGATTGAGAATTTGTAAACCAGTCAAATTTTGCAGTAAGGTTGTCAGATCAGGATTTTTAAGTTCCAAAATCTCCTTTTCGCTATTTTGATTGTAATTGAAAGACAAATCCAAGGAGGATAAGTTGGACAAATGTGAAATGTCGAAAGGGACTTGACGAGAAAATGCAAAATAGGAAAGATTAAGATGGGTCATCCCTGAAAATTGTCCAATAGAAGTAGGAATCTGAGAGAAATTGAAATGGTTATCAGCAAGATTCAATCTCTGAAGATGAACAAGGCGAAAAAGGCTGCTGGTAGAGTTGATAGAACCATAAAGACAACTATTGCTAAGGTCAAGAGCAATTACATTACCAGTCTCCTCGTCACACTCCATGCCATCCCATGAACAGCAATTACTAATTGTTTCTCCTTGTGAATTCCATTGTAAAACCTTGGGGTAAGCACCTTCATAGCCAGAAGCAGATTCGTTAATGAGAAAGCTATCTCTGAATTGTAACAAGGCTAACTTCTCATCATCATGGCAAGTTGCAGGCTGCAAAGAAGTAAAAGAGTAGTTATATTGATCATGATGAGCAACAACAATCCCATACAACAAACTTACTTTCAGAAACAGAAGCAGCAACATAGCCAATCCCATTTTGTAATATATAAAGCCTCGCATGTTATGGATGATTCTTTCTTTATCGTATGCATGGAAGTTGAGGTAATTTTAGTAAAGGTTCCTATATCATTAATATAGAAAGAGAAACATGTATGGACCAATATATTATGATCAAGCTTGCCCATATTCATGACGTTGCATGTGAATCTTCTTATTGTCAACTTGGTCTCATGTGAAGGATATAATACTTGTATTACATCAACTTAATTCAACATGTTTATACTTGCACCATAGTGATTGTCTACCAAAACCATTCATAAAGACTATTGCACTTGCCTTAACACAATTAGCTTCCTGTTCAAAGACTTGGTTGATTGACGAAGCTGGCCGCCAAAAGAGAAAAACTGGCTCAAAAAAACTTTTGATACCCAATTATATATTTGGTCCAACATGCTCTTCCATCTTTATCCATATATTGATATTCTTTCTGTTTCTTCTTTTTCCATGTTTTTCTTTCGTCAATTTTATTTATTTATTTATATTTTTTTGCTGATTCTTTTCAAAGTGAAATGACTAAAAATATATTTAACCTCTTGTTTGGCCATGTAATTTAACACCTACTTTCTATGCTTGAAAACAAAATATTTTATGTGAAAATTCTATACAAATTATTTAGTTTATTTCTTATGGCATAGGAAATCAATAATTCAAAAATAAAATTTAATTAAGAGATGGCACCACTAAAATGAAATATATATATATAGTCCGTCTATGGTACGGACGGTTCTCATGCGGACTACAGTATTGGTGACGGTTTTTCATAGTATTGGTAACGATTTTCTAAGAAACCGTCGTTAATACTATGAAAAACCGTCACTAATATTGCGGTCCTCATGCGGACCATCCTCACAATAAAATTTCCGTATATATATATATATATATATATATTTGTATGTGTAAGTTTTGCTATAGAAAGCTTCCATCCCCCTTCATAGTATATGTGCTTAATATTAAGCAACATATTCTAGGAAGCCTTTGTTAAGCAATATGTTGATTGATGGTAGGTGCTCATACTATGAAGGAGGTCAAGCGCTTTTTAACAAAATTAATATATATATATATATATATATAGGTTCAAATCAAGTTTTTGATGTTAAAATTGTTATCAATTTTTTTTTTCAGTATTTAAATTGCATTAAAAATTGAAATTTAAAATTATATTTATTAATTACGGATTCCGATAATGTTGACATTTCCTAAATAAAAATTTAACATGTTGTCTCCATCCAAAAATTTCTTGATTGATGGTAGAGGAATGAGAAGTGGACCTCGTAACATGTTGGATTCAAGTATCAAAATCTCAAGCTTGTTTTGCTGCCATAGGAAATCAGGAAACTCAATTAAGTTGCACGAACTCAATCCTAAAGTGGTGAACTTTGTAAGTGTTGCATTCATGTTAGCTTTCTCATCAATCAGCAGTGTCAGATTGTTATGGCCTATTTGGAGGTCAGTGAGACTTTCCATGTCAAAAAAACATGTTGAATTTCACTGTACCACCTAAATTTATTATAATTAAAGCCAAGCAACTTTACATTATTGAGTTTGGATAACCATTGTGGAATTGAACCATGAAATTTATTTCTGTTAAGACGAAGCTGAATCAGTTGGATAAGATTCCTGGGTGAAGATGGGATTGGACCGGTCATTTGATTGTATTCAAGTCCTAGATGAGCGAGTTGGGTGAGGTTCTGAAGAGAAGACAGGTACGGATCCATTTAAGCTGTTCTCTCCAAGGTATAGCTCCGTACGTAAGTTGGGTAAGTTTCCCTAGTGAAGATAGAATAGGCCCTGAAAAATGGCATTGACTAGCAGATAGAAACTCTAATGAGTCAAGCATTTGGATTGAAGATGGTAGGCTTCCAGAAAACCTGGCACCCACAAGGTATAATATTTTGAGATGGCTTGGTCGGAGGAATTAGAGCAAATAGCCACTGACATTGCTATTGGATCCTATACTAAGATTTTTTAGATTTGGTAGTTGAAAAATCTTTGCAGGAAATTCACCCTGCAGTTCACTACCATAAAGACCCGGCGATGTCGAAAGTGAAATTTGCTAGGAAATCGGATACTGTGGATTATATGTGTACATGGTTGAGATTACGTACTTCAAAAGCAGTCAAATTCGGCACTAGGCTTCTCATATTGGGATTTTTAAGCTCCAAAAAATTTTCAGACAAGGCCAGGGTGCATACGTCAGACAAGTTGGAAATTTCAACATGGACGGCTATAAATTATTAAGTTATAATACAATTTTTGTATCACTTGTTTTGACTTTAACGAGTTCAAGTTCACCACAAAGTCAGTCAATAGTCATTAATTATTTGTCCTTTCTAGAACTGGCCCACAGAGATTTTAGAACCGTTGCCGAAGACTTCTATGTACTTTCCCTAACAGATACTTTCATTCCCCAATTTGAAAGCCTCTAATACATGCACAAAATGGAATCCACCCAATTATTAAGTTATAACACAAATTTTTTTTTTTTTTTTTTTTCATTCAAGACTATAAAGTCTTTAGTCCCTAGTCCATGTGATTTTTGTAGCTACAAGCTAACGTGGAAGACTGGCTAGAAACTTTGTTTTCCATTAACACGCGAACTTTACACTTTTTTGTCTTTTTTATTTTTTACTTTATTTTTCTGCAGCTAAAGTTTGCAATCTAGCAAAGTCGCGAGCCTTAGGTGGGGAATATTCATTAATACAAAAAAATAATAAATAATAAATAACGATTAAGGAAATATTTATATATATGAGTTGTATAAAAATTTTATAAAAAAAAATTTTCATTTGTTATTTTTTTTAATTTTGTCATTATTTTATTTAGATAATACACTTTTAAAAAACTATTATTTATAATCTCATACAACAAACTAAATTTCAAAGACAGAAACAGCAAAATGGTCAATCCCATTATATGTAATATATATGTTAAGCTTCGATTGTTTTGTTTCTTTTTCTCTACTAGAAGTCTATAACCATGGAAGTGCTAGTATGTAATTAAAAAGGTTCTTATGTGTGTGTGTGTGTGTATATATATATATATATAAAGTTTTTCTATAATTAGAACGGTACTGATCCAAATAAAAAAAAAAGACGATGATTTTTTAGAAAAAAACATCGTCTTTTCTCTCATACAGACAGAGAAAAAGTGACGTTTAAAAAATGTCACCTTTTCTTTTGGTCCATATCAGAACCGTTCTGATCATAGAATTATCCTATATATATATATATATATATATGAAAAAAAATGGACAGATATAAATTATATTAAGTTATAATACAATTTTTATATCATACGGATTGACTTTAACCAGTTTTTACGTTCACGACAAAGTCAGTCAATAATCATTTATTATATGTCCTAAAATTGATCCACAAAGATTTTTAATTTTTATCTACATTTTAATTTTTATTTATTTGATAATATTTACACAAACATTAAATTTATTATTGTAAAAAAATATAATGATAGGTAGGTAGACTTATAACTTGTGATATTAATTTTCTCCATAAATATGATAGATAAATTTGTCTAGTGTAAATTTTGGACATTATTTATTAAATATAATTTTTTTTATTTTTATTTGCTTAATTATTGCAAGGAAATTAAAAGATAAAAAAAATCTATCAATAATGTTGATTTGGCAAAAAATTTACTAAACATAAAAAATGTTTATAAAAATTTTTAATGAAAAAATTAAAAAAAAAATCATAGTTTAGTAAATATTATTGATGGTTAGTAAATATTATTGATAAAAATATGCATATATATGATTTTTTAATATTTTTTTATAAATATTATTGATATTTAGTAAAACTCTTTTGTTAAATTAACATTATTAATATATATATATATTTTTTTGCCTTGTAATTGCATTCAAACAATTAAGCAAACAAAAAGAAAAAGTTTACATTTAACATAAAAAATCTAAAATTGCTTCATTACACTAGACACAACAATTGCTTGTGCTTCCACTGTGATCAGGTTTCTATGATAAAACCTTGGGATAAGCACACTCATAACCAGAAGTGGACTTGTCGATGACAAAGCTTTCAATGAATTACAGCAAGGTAGTCCTCTCTGAAGAGGAAGAATGAAATAATGAATAAGATGCCGTATGTCCATTGAATTAGAATCATGAGTTAAATACAATTACAAAGCTTTGATATGACAACATTGTGAAGTCCCACATCGGTTAGAAAAGGGAACGAAGCATATCTTATAAGAATGTGTGGATATCTTTCCCTTAAGACGCATTTAAAAACCGTGAGGGAAAGGTTTGGGCTCACCACCTTGCTTTCAAAGCGGATAGTATCTCGGTTAGGCCTGGGAGGCCTGGACCAGTGGGACTGGTAGGGGTTAGGGTGGGATCCCTAACCATTGAGACGCGTTTTAACAAAACCGTGCGGGCTGGATCCAAAGCGGACAATATCTCATGCGGGTGGGACTCTTAACTCGTGCGAGGCCTTCGCATATGGGAATGTAAAACCTTGAGGTTGTGGTGAGCTAGTACCCGGATCGGTGTGCCAGCGAGGACGCTGGGCTCTAAGAGGGGTGGATTGTGAAGCCCCACGTCGGTTGGAAAGGGGAACAAAGTATACTTTATTAGAAGGTGTGGATACCTTTCCCTTGAAACGAGTTTAAAAATTGTGAGGGGAAGGTTTAGGCTCACCACCTTACTTCCGCTTGGGGAAGGTTTAGGCTCACCACCTTACTTCCAAAGCAGACAGTATCTCGGTTGGGCCTAGTACCACTGAGACGCATTTTGACAAAACCATGCTGATTGGACCCAAAACGGACAATATCTCATACGGATGGTCTGGACTGTTACAAACATAGCTGCCAGTAGTACATACCAAGTATAGATACAATCACATATTGGCAAGAGATACAACAAATATATATATACGAAATGTTAAGGACAGAATAATACATATAAGGACAGAATATTAGGAGTAGAGTCAAGGGGAGATATGATCCTTATCACTCTCATTGTTATGGTAAGATGGCTGCAGCATATAGACGAGGACACACAGTTAGAGAAAGCAAGATGAAAAGCAAACATATCTACTAGTTTAGCGAGTTCATAAACGACAACCCCATTTTCTAAAGTTGCAAATGTTTAGATATAATGGAGGTTTGGAGCTTTTAATGACTGCTGCAAAAGCATCTATGCGTTACAATTTCCACGTGTAATTCCACTATGATCATAAATATCTATGAATCGATCTCATGGCAGAGGAAGCAAGGAGGCTTGCACGGTTTGCAGGGTTAGTCATTCTATTCAAATTATAAACTTTATCTTACTGATCTCGTTGTTAAATTTCTTGATCTTTGTTTTTGAGGAGAGCTTCACACTTTGAAAGCCAGGGTTATCATTTGCAAATCTAAGAGGTTTTGATATCGATTCTGTCATTAATCAGTACTACACTATCTAAATATCTTTCCTCTTTCATTCTTTGTTTTCTTTAGTATTCAATATATTTTGGTTAACAAAAAATCAATGATAAATTGTGTATAGCATTGATGATTCATGGTCAATGAATAACAGATTGAGAATAAAAATGCATTTGGTGAAAAAGAATTCCTAATATTTAATTAAGGAACACCATACCAAATATAAATCCCTTCCTGCAAGTTTGCCAACTCTCTCACTTAGTGAAAAAGTTGTAGTTTTATTTCCGTTACATGGATAAACTGCCTCTCTACTTCAAAAATTTTGTGAGCTCTATATTTGTCCTTTCAAAATACTTAAATAATATATATATACATATATATATATATAATTCGGTCAAGAATTAATAATAAGTAATTGTAGAATCTAATCTTTGCCGTGCCATTCATGAGATAGTTAAGAATTCAAATTGCAAATAGAAATCTAATATCATAACATATTGAATTAGTCTTTCACTCAAAATTTGTCTACAGCGCATTCTTTACTCATTAAAAGTCGAAATCAAAGACTTTGTGTCATTTTTCATTGTTCCTGGCGTATGTAATACTTGATAGTTGATACGCGATAGTTTTAGTCTTCGTCCAATATTATTTTTTCCGCAATATGCTCTTTCCAACTCTCTTTCTTCTACAAACATAATCAATGTTTACTTGTTCATGGGGGGAGCCAGCTGCCCCACGCTAAATTTTGAATTTCCATGTATATCCTTGTTATGTGATTTAAAAAAAAAAAAAAAGATTAATATTTATACCTTTTTGCCCCCTCATATACATGGTTTATAGTGTAGGTAAAAAGGTCAACGATGTCACTTTGAATTACTTCTCATTTATGATTATTATTAGGAAAGTAAAATCTATCAATTCCTATTTCTTTTAGCAAATTTTATATCACAATAAGTGATACATATTAAATTAATGCTAATTATAATTAAGTTAAGTAAAAATATTAATTTTTAAAAGTCATCAAAATGAATATTTTAGGAAGTTATTCCTACACTTGCTAAAAATATAAAATAAAAAATGTAGATATTCTCATTACCTCACTTGGGCTGCCACCATAAAAACAATCCAGAAAGGAGATCTTGTGGGAAGTATTTTAAGATAAATCCTATAGTTCTTTTATCAAATAAAAAAGATAAATCTGAAAATTACTTAAGATAAAATAATTGTATTCAATTTTTTTTATATAATTCTCTTCATGTTGTTAAACCAAAAAAAAAAAAAAAAAACCAAAAACAAAAACAGAGTCTCTTTATTATTTATTCTATTCAAACTTTTTTAACTAAAAATAAATTTCAGAGGTATTTTTATAGGAGTATTACCATTTTATTATAAATTTAAACCATATTTTTATTAAATCATGCCTAAATCAATTCTAAATAAAATTTCTTAAATTTAAGTAGTTTTATCTTTTCTAAAAATAGTAGTTTTTTTAAAGAATATATTACATTTTATTGTATAATCTTATTTGTTTAAACAATGATTGGTTTATTATGCTATATTAAGCATTTTTTTAACGTATTGCTAACCATTTGCTTTTTGTTTTGTTTTTTTTGGTAATTAAACTAAAATTTTATATTAATGTTTTATTTGCCTCCACCATTTAGAAATCCTGCTCTGCCTTTGCTACATGATTTTACATCACATGATATTTAGTGCATAAGAAATTGATAGTAGCAAATCAAGTGAAAAACTCTCCTAATACAATAGTATAATACAGATTTGCTGAAAATTTATGCACCATTCTTATATAAGATTTTCTCTCGTAGGACAATTCACAGTGACAGCACAAATGCACACCAGAAATAAATAACATCTAAAAAAAAAGCAAGAAAACGAAAAAAAAAAAAGGAAGAAGAAGATTAACATCTAACAAATATCGAAGGAGATCAGTCTGTATGCCAGCTTCTCCAATTCCGCCTCCCTCTTCTCCTTTTGATCTTAACCAACCATCCATGTCTCCTCACGATCACAAGGTCGCTAAGAATTATTCCAACAACCAGTCCACTTGTATATCCTGCCAACACAAATTTCCAATCTAATTTGAGTTGAGACACCGAATCACCATCATCTTTTTCGAAAGCTGAATTTGGTGGTGGCAACAACATTGAATTTTCACATTTCTTTGATAATAGAGCACCACACAATCCAGGGTTACCCTCAAATGAAGTATTGTCAAATGCATCAAATTGTTTCCCATGAGGTATAGGCCCTGTAAGATTGTTGTGAGAGACATCAAAGATGGAAAGGAAGCCGAGCTGTGACAATTGTTGGGGGATTGCACCAGAGAGACTATTTTGAGAAATGTCCAATGATTCAAGGTCATTGAGGTTTTCCAATGCTAATGGAATCTGACCAGTGAGTATGTTGTTGGAAAGGTTGAGTGAGCGAAGGGCCTTTAGATTACCAATCAATATGGGAATCTTCCCTTCAAATCTATTGCATGATAGATCAATGGCAGCAAAATTATCTTGGATGTATACATGGTACCTCTCTACCCCTTTATGTGTTATCGTGATTCCATAAAGGTAAATTAATCTCGAACGAGTAGTTCCCGAAACAATATAATGCAATATAGAATTCATATATGTTACATCAGTGCTGATGACATTGATAGCTTTCATGGAATTCCAATTGGAGATGTATTGGGATGGCAGCTCACCTGTGAAATTGTTGTAAGATAGATCAATGACTTGCAACTTGGGAAACTGCATATCGTTTTCCGGTTCTCCAATGATACTGTGGAACCAATTATGACGCAGAGTTAGCAGTCGTAACTCGGGAAGAGATCCCAACCAAGAAGGGAAAACATCATTCAATTGATTGTTTGAGACAGCCAGAACTTGAAGCATCATACAATTGGACAAGGAACGTGGAAGATGTCCCCGCAATTGGTTATCGCTCAGATCAATCATTTCCAGATTTCCTCCAGTTTTGCATATTTCAGGAATGATTCCATGAAAAGAGTTGTTTCTCAGATCCAATAGTGATAGCAAAGTAGAATTTTCAAAGCATCCTGGAATTGTGCCGCTCAACATGTTATCCGACAAAGAAAGTGCATCAAGAGAAGCCAGATTGCAGTAGTGTGGTGAAATGTCTCCCGTTAGCATATTGTCTCTAGCCAAAAATTTCTTGATCGATGGTGGAGGAATGGGAAGTGGACCTCGTAGCATGTTGGATTCAACTACCAACATCTCAAGCTTGTTTTGATGCCAAAGGAAATCAGGAAACTCAAGTAAGTTGCACGAACTCAATCCTAAAGTGGTGAACTTTGCAAATGTTGCATTCATGTATACTTTCTCATCAAACAGCAGTGTCAGATTGTTATGACCTATTTGGAGGTCAGTGAGACTTTCCATGTTAAAAAACATGTTGAATTTCACTGTGCCACCTAAATTGTTATGATTAAGGCCAAGCAACTTTAGATTATTGAGTTTGGATAACCATTGTGGAATTGGACCATGAAATTTATTTCTGTTAAGACGAAGTTGGATCAGTTGGGTAAGGTTCCTGAGTGAAGATGGGATGGGACCGGTCATTTGATTGTATTCAAGTCCTAGATGAGTGAGTAGGGTGAGGTTCTGAAGAGAAGACGGGATGGATCCATTTAAACTGTTCTCTCCAAGGTATATCTCGGTAAGTTGGGTAAGTTTCCCAAGTGAAAATGGAATAGGCCCTGAAAAATGGCACTGACTAGCAGATAGCAACTCTAATGAATCGAGCATTTGGATTGAAGATGGTAGGCTTCCAGAAAATTTGGTACCTTCAAGGTTTAATATTTTGAGAGGACTTGGTCGGAGGAATTCAGGCAAATAGCCACTGAGATTGCTGTTGGATCCTATACTAAGATTTTCTAGATTTGGAAGTTGAAAAATCTTCGCAGGAAATTCACCTTGCAGTTCACAATCATAAAGACCCAGCAATGTCAAGGAAGTGAAATTTGCAAGGACATCGGGTACTTCGGATGATATGAGTACATGGTTGAGATTAAGTATTTCTAAACCAGTACTCAAATTTTGCACCAGGCTTCTCATATTGGGATTTTTAAGCTCCAAATAGTTTTCAGACAAATCTAGGGAGGATAAGTTAGACATTTTGGAAATTTCAACGGGGACTTGACCAGAAAAAGCAGAAGCAGAGAGATCAAGATGGGTCATCTCTGAAAATTGTCCCATAGAAGTGGGAATCAGAGAGTAATTGAAATGGTTATCAGAAAGATTCAACCTCCGAAGATGAACAAGGTTAAAAAGGGTGCTGGTAGAGTTGATAGTGCCATAAAGACAACTACCGCTAAGGTCAAGCCCAATCACATTACCTGTCTCCTCATCACACTCAACGCCATCCCACGAACAGCAATTTCCACTACTTGTTTCTCCTTGCTGCGGATTATTCCACTGTAAAACTTTGGGATAACCACCTTCGTAGCCAGAAGCAGATTTGTTAATGAGAAAGCTATCCTTGAATTTCAACAAGGCTAACTTCTCGTCTTCATGACAACTTGCAAGCTGCATAGAAGTAAAAGAGTAGTGATCATGATCAGCGATAACAATCTCATACAACAAACTAAGTTTCAAAAACAGAAGTAGCAAAATATTCAATCCCATATGTATATATGTTTAGCTTCGATTGTTTTGTTTCTTTTCTTTACTATATGTCTATTATAACCATGGAAGTGCTAGTACCAAACTAGAAAATAAGGTTATCATATATGGAGCAAGAAAACGTGGACAGCTATAAATACGATTTTTATATCATATATGTATAGACTTTAAAAAGTTTACGTTCACCGCTAAAGTTAGTCAATGGTCATTTATTATTATTTGTCCTTTCTTGAACAACGAGAGATGTGACCCACTGAGCGTAATTTAGCTTTTTTCTACGGATTTAGATAAATTATTTTTTATCCAAAAAAGAAAAAATCCATTAAGATAAACTATTTGGATATATTATACTGCACACTTTCTAAGTTTCTCTTAATTACAACCAGATATTTTTATGAAGTTATAAAAATATAAGCATAAGGATATCCGATTGTAATAAAAGAAAATTTCGAGAGTGTACAGTATAATATACCCTAAACTATTAATATAAAATGGCAATTGCTCAAAATCTTCGGCGTTCAGTAACCATGTCTGGTTAAATTCAAATGATCCATACAGTTCCATACTGTTGGCGTTGTGAAAGAATATTGGAAGAGAAAAAAATTGGTCATTTAAAGAACACTTATTTTTATATTCTATCATGTATTTTTATGATCCCGCATATTTATTATCCTATAAGTTTTGCAAAATAAATGTCGAAATTCATGTTAAGAACATTTTTTAACAACTTCTTTATCTAATTCTTTTAATTGGCAAAGCCACAACTTTTAAGAATGGCAAATATCAACAAATTATTATCAATATTTATTTAGACCATAATATTAATTTTCCAAATTAATATTTTTATTTGATTGACATATTATTTTTGGAAGATCAATTAAATAGTATTAATCCCACATTGATTGGAGATGACAAAGAGACAAAACTTGCACATATATAAATTATGATTTTGAAGTTGTTTTTTTTTGGAAAAGTCCCACACCGAAAGCGCATGAAGTATTTGGCCAATTTTCTCTTATATAAATTGAAGCTCCATTAGCTTTGAAGAGATTTCTACACACCTCGAGAAGTTTGATTCAGTTGGCGTACCTTTTTCTTTTATTTTCTTTGAACTGTTATAGGTTTGAAGTGGTGATGCGAATCTACCCGAGACTGTTCAACCGTCAACCCGTTGGGGTGCTGACCCAATACAAATGAAGGTGGGATCGATCACTAGGGCCCAAGCCAAGAAGTTCAAGGAAAATCTTGCTGTCTTCATACAAGGAATAAGTCATAGTCAAGAGGGGCTGGCCATATCTAAAGAACCTAAGGCCTGTTTTACTTATACAAGTAATATAAGCCAAAACGGACCCGGGTGACGTTTTTGGTGACAGTATGGAGGTCAGGTTGTATGAATTGGAACCCCATCCTTATGAGTTCAATTCATATGGAGAATGAGTCATAGAAACCAGCCAAAGCAGCTTCAAAGCCAACCAATAAGGTGGTTTGCGCACAAGGGGAAGAAAAGGCCGGATTTGCTGTATTCCTTGCTGGCTTTACTGTATTTTACTGTATTAGCCTTTTCTCACACTTCCAAGCAAGGGCAACATGAGGAACTTCACAATAAGCTTATTTGGCATTCCACAAAGATTATTGAAGCTGATTTGGAGTCCAATTGGATCAAAGAAGGGTCATTACCAACATAGCCGAAAATTACCATTTTTAGTTTCGTAATTTGTTTTTACTTTTTGTTTTAGGAAACTACCATTACTTTTTGGCTTTTATTTATTTATTTTTTGGACAAATAACTTTAGGAAGGTTTTTATTTTATTCTTTCCATTGTAAATTAATTAATTCCTAATTTAATATAAAGGAATTAATTAATCAAACTTAGATTAGGAAAGGAAGTATAGTTTCGGCCAACTAGGTTTCTTTATGTGTGTGGCCGGTTTTTCCTAGGGTTTTTAAGGTTTATTTTGTTTCTTTCAAAGCCTATTTAAAGGCTTATTTTTCAATAAGAATACAACTTTGATTTGAAAAAGAAAATACTTGTGAGATTAATTATCTCTTTGTTCTTTGAGAACACCTAAAACACCATTAGAGAATTGGTTGTTTTAGCTTGACTTATCAATAGATTTTCCATCCCCTATTGTGGCGTCTACATTATACTAAGGTTTCTAACCACAGGTTGGTTAGGGGTTGAGGTCCATTCCATTAAAACTTGAACTTAATTGAGATCCGAGCTAATATAATACGGGTTTAGGCGCAGGTCGTCCTAGGTTCGTATCAAGTGGAATGCCCGCAAATTTAGGAGACGACAGATTGTTGGAAATTTTACGACATTGTTCCAACATATCTTTTTGGCACACCCAATGGGACTACACAAATTTTCAACTAAAGACAATGGTTCAGACTCGATCAAGGTCTCTAGAGTCCGACACCCGTAACAACAACAACGAAAAAGGAGTTCGTAAGACTCTCAACTTGACGGAGATGTCCACCCAAGAGTCAAGCCATGAACTATCCCGATATCTGAATGAGGGTCAAAAGAAGATGGAGTTATTCCAAGAAACCCAACAATGATTCCAGGAGACCCAGCAACGTCAGATGGAAGGCATTATGGATTTGTTCCGTCAATAATTGCAAGTTTCTCAAGCCTCGACGAGTGGCGTAAGGCCATTTACTAGCCAAGAAGAATAGGTGCAGGCCTTTTCGACCATGCTTGAATGCAACACGTCAAGAACTGATGCACCAACTATTCCGGTGAGAACAAACAAAAATGAAGGAAGGATAGTCGTGCTAGAATGACAACCTTATATTCCCCCACCAACTCGGAACCCAATTTATGGTGGAGGAGGAACTAAAAACCAAGGCCAGAATGTTAGAAATGGGTAGGAGGAACAGATTGTACTAGCCCCTCAGGCCGTATCACATGTAGTGCAGGCTTTTCAAGCCACACCTTATGGCATGCAGGCCCCTCAGGCTGTAAATAATGCTAATAGACGAAGGGCAGACTTTCAGCCCCATGTTTTCCTACCTATCCAAAGTTAAGATCATGGTAGGGGGCATGCTGAACAATTTAGTCAAAACTTTCTGTGTAGCCAAAATGGAGACACGGGCATAATGTCTGAAATTGGATGAATAACGACCATAACATGGATAGGGAGGCCGCTGAGACCATAATCTAGGAGATGATCGACCTCGTATTCAGAAGAGTTGATCGACCATCCTACAAAAGTCCTTACCCCGAGGCCATTGATCGAATAAAGTTTCCAAGAGGATTCAGATTTCCTGAATTCACCTTGTTTTCAGGTGAGGAGAATCAATCCACTGTGGAGCACATCGGCCGCTTCACTATCCAATGAGGAAAAGTTGTGGCCAATGAATTTTTAAAGCTCCATTTGTTTGCTAACTCTTTGACAGGTTCTGCTTTCTTGTGGTACATCAACGTGCAACCAAACTCGATCCATACATGGCAAGAATGAGAGTAGAAATTCCATGAGCAATTTTATAGGATTGAGCCGGAGATCTCCATGGCGGGTTTGTCTCTTTTGCGTCAGATGGAAGGAGAATCAGTGGAGAATTTTATTGCCCGGTTCAAGAGGGCAAGGATCAGAAGTCACTTGGATATACCAGAAAGAGAGTTTGTCAAGCCAGCCTAGAACGGACTGAGCTATAAGCTTTAGAAGAAGTTTGAGGGGACAGAGTTTCATGATTTGTTCGAGTTAGTCTCTCGAGCATCTAGATACGATAGTATTTTAAAGGAAGAGTATCAGAGGAAGAACTCATGTCAGGGATCATACTATAGAGACCCAAATATGGAGATTTACTTGATCAAAGCTGAAGACAAAGGAATCAAGGATGCCTCCGTCGAAATCGATGCTGCTGAGGTAGTGGCCACTAGGCCATATGTATGCAAAGCCTTAGCTAGACCAACAAGGAACCAGAGGATTGCTCAATTGGTCATGGATACGAAAAAGAATCAGCTCGAGCCGGAGAAAGTCTATAGTTTCGACATTTCCAAAGCTGATCAAATTTTTGACCATCTATTGGCCGACAAGGTAATTAAATCACCTAATGGCCATGTTTTACCCACAACTGAAGAAACTAAAAAGAAACCATACTGCAAGTGGCATGGTATGTGGACACATCAAACTGTTCACAGTGTGGTGTTTCGAAATGCCATCCAAGCACTAATTGATAAGGGTACCTTGAAGTTCCTGGAAAAAGTAAAGGACGTGATAGAGGTGGATAGCAATCCTTTCCCATCGGCCGAAGTGGATATGGTTTTAGCTAACATTTATGATTTGACCAAACCTAAAGTCAAGGTTTATTTAGGACAACCCTCATCTAGTAGAGTCTGGAAAAGGAAAAACAGATCAAAGAATGAGTATTCAGCCAAAAGGGCCAAACCATCTACTCAGGTACTTTGTACTCATTGCAAGCATGAATTTGATGATGGAGAGAAGCAACCTGTAAACATATGTGAGTAGAATGTGGTAAAATCGCCACCAAAGAATTACAGACCTCATAGTCCGAAGTCAGTGTTCCAGTGCTTAAGGCCAAAGGTGCAAGATGGGCATCGGAAGCTGACCCATTAATACCAGGGGGGGCAATTTGACTCCAAGCTTCAGCTAACATTTTTAAGAGAAAATCGAAAAGGATTGGTTTCTCATACAATTGAGAAGCCAAGGATATTTCAGCCACCGATTACAGAAATAGGCCGCTGGTACCGAGCAGAATATAAGCATTATCAGCCGCTCACCAGGACTCAGAAGAGACGGATGCAATGGCAACATGCTGCAGCTAGAAGATTGGCAGAAGAATCAAAAGCTCATGAGAAAGCTGCTGAAAAAAGGCCAATGACAATATTAACTCGGCCTGAAAATCAGAAAGATGATAATGTATTGAAGGAATTAAAGTCGCACCTTTGTGGTACAGAAGATAGGCTAGAGGGTTTGAAGAGGATGGCCTAATTAACGGCTAAAAAGTTCGTTGTCTCATCAGAATCCGTCCCTTCTGAAGTAAATAAGCAATCTATGGTATAGGTTAGGAAGCAAAGCGCTGAAGTTATCCCATGCATAAAGAATTTGGATGACGACCTTATGAAGGAAGACATGATTGATTCTTCAACCAATAAGAAGTTGAGGGTCAAATTTGGAACCATGGATGAAGTGACTTGTAATATGGTCGTTGTCTTGCCATTAGCATTTGAAGCTCACCCTAACCAAGTAAGTGTGATGGAAGGGGATGTTATGGAAGACGGAGACATCAAGGTAGAGATTGTAGAGGACACTGAGCCTTTAAGGAAGGAGTTAGATTATTCTCACCCTCAAGAGATGATTTTGAAGAAACCGACAGAAAGAATGGCACAACATTTGAAGCCACTCTATATTAATGTTCATTTTGATGGCATGCCTGTAAATAGGGTTTTGGTAGACAATGGAGCCGCGATGACTATTTTGCCTGCTTCAATGTTGGCTAAGTTATCCAAAAGCAAACATGACCTTATCCCAATCGAGTTGACAGTTAGCAACTTCCAAGGAGGAGTTACAAAGGCAAAGGGTGTTCTTCCAGTGGAGATTACTGTGGGGGAAAAGTCTATCATCATATCATTTTTTGTCATGGAATCCAAATCTAGCTACAATGTCTTATTGGGTTGTGATTGGATCCATGCAAGTTTGTGTGTGCCGTCGTCCTTGCATTAAGCTTTGTGGTTTTGGAATGGCGAGGAGGTTGAAGTGGTTCAGGCTGATAGTCGACCCTTCTTAGTTAGTGTTAATGCAGTTGAAGCTTGGTACTCCGAGGATGAAGTCGGCCTGGTCCAATTTTTTGGTAATGACAAGCAAGGCCACCCTGTAGGGGTCATGGCCTGGAAAGATATCAAAAGGTTGCACAAGGTAGCAAAGGAACTTGGGGATGAGCTGCTTCGACCGACAGTAGCCCGAATATTAGATATTAGCATAAATAGTTCTTAATGAATATACTCTAAAAAGAAGAAGAAAAGATAGTGGCAATTCAAACCACCATTAGGAAGTTAATGGCGTATATGGTAGAAAAGAAGTTGGAAGTTAATTCTGCTATAAACTTGGTCGAATGTATTATGGAGGATGATTCCGGTGTTGATGATAAGCCCATCTTCGATGAGATTCAGTTGGCACCAGTTAAGATGGATGACTCCAAAGTCGAGGTTCAGGATCCACTAATAGAAGTAAACTTAGGTACTGATGAAGATCCTCAGCCAACATTTGTAAGCGGCTTATTGGAAGCTGATTTATGAGACAAAATTATTGAACTTCTGAAGGAGTTCAAAGATTGTTTTGCATGGGATTACCATGAGATGCCTGGCTTGGATAAAAAATTGGTAGAACATCGTTTGCCAACAAGGAAGGATTTCGGGCACATAAACAACCACCGAGGAAAATGTCACACTTAAGGTGAAAGAAGAAATTGAGAGGTTGGTAAAGACCGGCTTCATCAAGACAACTCGATATGTAGAGTGGTTATCTAATGTAGTCCTAGTGGTGAAGAAGAATGGAAAGCTAAGAGTATGTATCGATTTCCGAAATATGAATTTGGCTACACCTAGGGTTGGGCAAAAACCGAACTGGACCGATCAAACCGACCAAACCGACATATTTGGTTTGGTTTGGGTTGGTTTTAATTTATTAATCGGTTTGGTTCGGTTAAATATATAAAAAAAAAAACCGAAATGGTCGGTTCGGGTTGTAGGTTGGATAAAATTTATCCAACCCAACCCGAACCAAACCGATCATCAATTAAACTAACATTTTATTTTACTTTTATATATAAATATAGTATATAATTATAAAATAAAACTATTATTTTATTTATTGTGAGAATGGGATTGAAGAGTGTGGAAGAAGACTTTTTAAAATAATTTTTATTTTTATGGGTTGTTAGTTTATTTAATTATAAGTTCATTTTAAAATTTAAGATTTCAAATATGGATTGTATTCTATTTTATAATTAATAATGGTTGTAGATTTGTTATAGAATTTATTTATTGGTGTATGATGTATTTGTATAATTAGGTTGTAGTTGTAGACTTATATTATAGTTATATGGTTTTATTTTGTATTATCTTACTTGTATTGTAGTTGTATGGTTTCATGTTGCATTGTAGTTAATAGTTAGTTTATTTGGTATTTTTGCTAGTTGAATGTATATTAAAATTATTTAATTTAGATATTATTTAATTTAGATAATAGCTTGAAAAATATGCTTAATTCAAAATATAATGCATGAATATGATTGAAGATTGATAATTAAAAAGGCCTAAAAAAACTTTATACAATTTTGAACCCAATGTGTACAATTTTTATCTCAAAATAGCATAAATAAAAAAATTTGGGCTGAGATCCAAACCGACCTAAACCGTTAACCCAACCCAAACCGACCAATGATCATCGGTTTGGTTCGGTTCGGGTTGAACATAGTGGTCGGTTTGGTTTGGTTTCGTATCCAATCCAAACCGAATTGGTCGGTTCGGTTTAAAAAAATCTATAAAACCGAACCAAACCGCACCGAACCCACCCCTAGCTACACCCAAATATGAGTATCCTATGCCAGTGTTCGATTTACTTGTGGATGGAGCGGCCAAGCATGTAATTCTATCTTTCATGGATGGACATTTCGAATGGGTTGTCATGCCATTTGGTCTGAGGAATGCAGGAGCTACATACCAAAGAGCAATGAATGCAATCTTCCATGATATGATTGGGCATATTCTAGAGGTTTATAATAATGATGTCATTGTGAAATCTGATGTCATGAAAGATCATATGGCTGATTTGAGAAAGGCATTCGAGCAGATGAGAAAACACAAGTTGAAGATGAATCCTATAAAATGTGCATTTAGTGTCTCTGCAAGTAACTTTCTAGGATTTTTAGTCCATCAAAGAGGCATTGAGGTTGACAAAAATAAAGTTTGGGCAATTTTGGAAGCTAAACCGCCGTAGAATAAAAAAGAGCTGCAAAGTCTTATTGGAAAGATCAACTTCCTTAGAAGATTCATCTTTAATACATCTAGAAAAATTCAACATTTCTCAAAGTTACTAAAATTGAAGAATGAAAAGGAATTTGAATGGGAAAGTCATCATCAAGAGGCATTCGATCGAATAAAAAAAAATACCTGGCAAAACCACCAGTCATTATGCCTCCTCGGAAAAATCAGCCGCTCAAACTGTATATTTCGGCCTCAGAAAATATCGTTGGCTATCTACTAGCCTAAGATAATGAATTAGGAAAAGAGTAGGCTATATATTACTTGAGTAGAATTCTCATGCCAAATAAGCTGAAGTATTCTCCGATGGAAAAGTTATGCTTGGCATTATATTTTGCAACAACAAAGTTACGTCACTACATGTTACCGACTATGGTGTTTATTATTTCTCAAACTAATTTAATCAAGTATATGCTGTCAAAACCCATTATCAGAGGGCGGATTGAAAAGTGGACAATAGCATTGTTAGAATTTGCATTTAAGTATGTGTCCCAAAAAGCAGTGAAAGGATAAGCTTTGGCAGACTTTTTGGCCGACCATCCGTGTTTAGAGGTGGAGGGTGGAATGGAACCAATAGAGATAGCTTCAATTTCCCTTACACCTTGGAAATTGAGTTTTGACGGATCAAGGACGCAGACTTCAGCAGGGGTGGGAATTGTAATTGAATCCCCTAAAGGACGAAAGACACAATTTGCATTTCAACTCGCCTTTGAATGTCCAAATAATCAGGCAGAGTATAAAGCTTGAATCATCGGTTTGGAAATTTTGAAGGAACTGGGAGCGTCTACAGTTGAAATAATTGGTGACTCAAAGCTGGTCTTGAAACATTTGACGGGTGAATACAATTGTCATAGCTTGTCTTTATCTGAATATTAGATGGTGGCAAATCAACTTATACAAAGTTTTGACGATGTAGTCGTTCAACATGTGCCAAAGGAATTGAATTTTAAGGCTAACGAGATGGCCCAGATAGCATCAGGAGTATATATTCCGGCCGAGTTGACGGAGAAGGTCATAAGTATACAAAAGAGGAATTTCTCAATGTTGAAGGAAAGATTCATGACGGGAGATATTTTTTGTACAGAGAGAGATGAAAATGATTGGAGAATTCTGTTGGTGAAATACTTAGAAAATTCTAATGGAAAAAATGACATAAAGACTCGCCTAAGAGCAGTTCAATATGTCTTATTTGATAAGCAGTTATATGAGAAAAGTTAAGACGACTTACTTTTGAAATGCTTAGGCAAACATGAAGCAATGTTAGTAATGGCCAAGGTGCATGAAGGCATCTGCAGTGCGCATCAAGCAGGAAAAAAAATGAGGTGCTTGATAAGAAGACACGTTTTTTTTTTTGGCTGACTATCCTGTCTGATTGCATTAATTATGCCAAAGGGTGTACTACTTGTCAACGTCATGGTCCAATACAGCATATCCCAGCCGTACCATTGAACCTGATAGTCAAGCCTTGGCCGTTTTGAGGATGAGCTATGGATTTGATTGGAAAGGTGTACCCTCCATTGAGTAAGCAGCATACGTTCATCATCATTACCACCGATTACTTCACTAAATGGGTCAAGGCATGACTGATGAAAATAGTGAACCAAGGCAATGTGATCAAGTTCATCAAAGAAAATATAATCCATAGATTCGGCATACCAGAAACTATTACTGCCGATCGCGGAACAGTATTCACTAGTGAAGCGGTTGAAACATTCACCAAGGAGTATGGGATCAAGCTCACTCATTCAACCCCATATTTTGCTCAGGCTAATGGTCAGGCCGAGGCAATAAATAAAGTCCTCAAAGGTATCTTGAAGAAAATGGTAGATGACAATCTAAGGGATTGGCACAGCTTGCTATCCGAGACTTTATGGGCTTATCGGACATCAAAGAGATCTGGTACCAGAACTACACCTTTCGCACTAACATATGGGCACGATGCTATTCTACCCATGGAAGTAACTGTGAGATCTCTATGGATTGCCCAGCAACATAATCTTACTCCGGATGAATATAGTCAAGCCATGATGCAAGAGATAGAAGAGTTGGACGAAGTGAGATTGGCCGCACTAGATCATCTCCAAATACAAAAGAAAGCTATGGAAAAAGTGTATAACAAGAGAGTACGATTTAAGGACTTCGGTGAAGGGGACTTAGTGTGGAAAGCAATCCTACCAATTGGTTCTAAAGATCCGAAATGTGGCAAATGGTCTCTGACCTGGGAAGGGCCGTTCACTGTCACCAAAATTTTAGGGAAAAGAGCGTATCAACTTCAAGACATGGATGGTATAAAGCATTCCAACTCGATTAACAGCTGCTTCTTAGAGAAATTTTACCCAACTAGTTGGGAGGCTCATGAAACAATGAAGGCAAAAAAAACTAGTTAGGTGCATTAAACATGAGATTAAGTCTTGTACTCATTATATCATTTGGCATTAATAAAGTTTAGGGCCGAAATTTTCACGGCCATTGTTCTTTATTTTTTGTATATGGCTTGGCTAATTTTGGCTGCTCATAAAATATGACTGTTATATGCCGAGTTCAAAAAAACTCAAGCATAGGATGAATTTTATTGTTAATCTCAAACAAGACTTAATAATTTAGAGAAGATAAATTTGTTTGGCCGACAAACGGCTAAGAATAAATTTATTAAGGAGCTATAAAATTCAATGGATCGGTCTGACAAAATAAATAACAATATCTAGAGAAGGAAAAATGATAAAAAAAAAAAAGGGCTACTGCTCTCCAAATACATCATAAGCTATTTTTTTGAAAGCTTCCCACAAACCATTACAGTGCTGGATAGTTTCTTCAGCTTGAGATCTCCTATTTCTAATTGCTTTGATCTTCTCTTTCGTATTGATAATTTTCTCTTTGACAGAAGCAGCTTGAGTAGACAAGTTCCTAGCATGATTAACCTTTTCCCTGAGATTAGCTTCTACAGTGGATAATTTTTCCTTCAATTCCTTGATCTCAATAGCTAGAATAGCAGCTTCTTGCTTTTTTGCAAAATGGTCAGCATGCAAGGAAGCAAAATTAGCTTGGAAATTAGAAAAAGAAGTGGAAAGTTTTTTGACCTCATCAATATCCCACTGTGCAGATAAAAAGGAATCCACATCCTGATGAAAAGTGGCATGGATCTCAGAGGCACAAGAACGGACACTAGCATCCAGTAAAGAAGTATTGCTGATGATGTCAAATGACTTGTCTAGTTTTTCTCATGCTTCATCTTTAGTTAAGGCCTCAAAACCTCCTTTGAAAAAGCTAACAACATAATCAAAACCTTTTTGGACTTTTTCAACTTCAGAATTATCCGTTTCTGTCTGAGTGACAATTGGAGTTTTTGCAGCAGGCATAGGCGAGACTGGTCCAAGAAGGTCGTCAACATCAAGGAAAGTATTTTCTCCAACAGATAAAATAACAGATAAAGAAAATTATTTCAATATTTGAAATATCTTGAAGTGTAAATTATTAGGTGAATATATATACGTTGGATTTGTTTCCTGTTGTGATAGAGGGAGGTTTGGGAATAGCAAACGAGGCCGGAGACACCAAAGGAAAAATAGAAGATTCGGCCAAAGAAGAAGGAGAGCATTTGTCCAAAGTTTGGCCATTATGTGATGATAAAAGAAATTTAATGAGTTGACATGTATGAATAATGGAAAGAAAATACCAAAAGTGACATAGCACCATATTAATAATATCACTATGTATGTCATTTATTGGAGATTGATCGTCGTGAGAAGATGGGACGATAGCCTTTTTATCTTCGCATGCCCGGTGTGGTTTTTTCTGCATTTATCGAAAAAGTTAATTTTAGTATAAATAAAACTAAAACCACATTTACGGTGCTAAGTTATACCTGATTTTGGGTTATAGGATTGTCCCA
The DNA here is from genome assembly GCF_031755915.1 of Ziziphus jujuba. Taxonomy (NCBI): domain Eukaryota; kingdom Viridiplantae; phylum Streptophyta; class Magnoliopsida; order Rosales; family Rhamnaceae; genus Ziziphus; species Ziziphus jujuba. Next base: position 6,899,351 of record NC_083385.1, on the reverse strand, counting down.
CTTTTTTCGTTTTTTGGAAGTGGTTTCATCAGCAGATGAAGGGGCTAAAAGTTGGACATCAGATGAACAACCTACAAGAGTAAAATAGTTAGTTCAAGAAAAACCATAGTTGCCGAAGGATGTTGTTTGCATAAAACTTACTAATGTCTAGAGATTGGTTGGAATGTGGAGGCAAAAATGAATCCATTATCTATTCAAACTAACCATCGATAGCCTTGGTGGTGGGATTGTGTTTGGAAAAGACACGGATGGCAACATCCTCAACAGGACATCAGAACACAGCATTGACAATCTTGGTCCACCAATCATTGTAGTTCCAAATGGTATTCGAATTAGACAAGAAGACACTGTACTTGAAAGAATAGCTGGATTGCTTGAACGTAGTATTGCATTTCCTGAATTCGTTGATTGAGGAAAAGGATGGCCGATCTGTGGAACAAAGACACCCATGGTACAGGAATAGCTTGGCAAAGACCAAATTGTCGAGCCACGAGGTTTGGACAGTAAACTTCTACACCACACTGATTGGATTTGAATTTTCGATCGAAAGGAAGATCTCGATTAATCAGCATGCTACACCAAATAATCTTCAAAGTCTTCATTAATGCAGGGTTTTTCTCTATTTCCTGGCAATGATTAAGTACAGTACTCAACCAAGAAGGAAAAAAAGGATATCTGGTCAACACAGAAAAAGTCTCCGGAGCTCGATGGTCTGTGGAGTAGAAGAAGTCAAAGCAATCTTTGGCCGAATGTCCCTGCAAACCATTTTGAAGGATTTGATGGCCTAGGAGTGTATTAGGTTGTCTTGTGGACAGAGACAGCCTTTTCTCAAGAAAGTAAACATGGAGCCAAAGCTGCAATATCCACATAGGACTGGCGTGATGCGGACCCATGTTAGCAGTGACAACATTGTTGATTCCTCGGTATAGGTGACCAAGAACAAGTGGTCCAAAAGCATAAGGTGAACCAACAGCAAGATCTTCATCTATGTGAATGTACCCTTTCATCACTTGCATCGAAGGCACGCAAAAGATGTACCTACACAACCACAAAAGAAGAAAAGAAAGGCGTTCTTTATCCGAGGGTGGATTGTCTTTGCCTTGGATGTTCTTCAGGAAATGGTTGTAAAAAGCTTCTTACTTTGGGAAGTTGGCTTCTTCATAACGTAGCATGTCATCTCGAGATAGAGCAGTAATGGACAAAAGTTTGCCATGAGGTCTAAGGCCAAGCAGAACAGCTAGATCCATCAAGGTCGGTGTCATCATTCCAAACCTGAAATAAAAAACATTGGAAACAGAAGACCAAAAGCAAAGTGCAGCTGCAATCAAGCCGTTGTCGCATGGGATGTCAAGACAGGATAGACCTATCGTGGCATAAATTCCAGATTTCTTCTAGGTACTGCCATAATAGGGGTCCAGTCGATCCACCCATGTAATCCACTTTGGAGGTGTGACCGGCCATGACTTGAAAGGTTTAGAATCATCCCATTTAGCCCATTCCAAGGATGTTGAGGAGAATGGTAGAACTCTATCCAGGCGAGTTCGGAATGTATTTTCAACTTCACAAGGCATTTTGTCTTTGAATCGAGGGCCAAGGCTAAATTCTTTGTAGAGCTGGTTTCTCTCAATCAAAATCCTGTCATCAATAGCATCTTTGGTATAATTGATAGCTACTCAAGCTGCTCCACATATGACGATTTGTCTTTATTGGTGGTCTGCCATATACAGAAGAATACTTCAAAAAAAAAATATATATATATATATATATGATATGTTAAATTACGGCTATTAGTACTTTTGGTTGTGGAGATGAATCGTGAGCCTCATTGTTTTTTGTTTTGCGGTTTTAGTAAATTTGTGTCCTTATCTAGCCGATTATCTTAAATAATAATAAATAAATAAAAAGAGCATTAGATATTATGATATTTATATATATATATATATATAATAAAAAGGTGCTAGTGGCCGAATAAAGACATGGGCCACCCTTTTGACATTTGTATAATACAAAAGCCAGGTCATATTTTCATGCTTCTCATGGTCAAGTATATTAAAAACAAAAAAGAAAAAAAAAAAAAAAAAAAAAAAAAAAAAAAAAAAGAGGCATGAGAATGCTAGTGGCCGAATAAAAACATGTGAGCACATTTTTGAAACTATATTCACGTGAAACCATGTGCATATATATATTATAAGGAAAAAAAAAAAAAAAGGCATGATGTACTTTGACATATATGAAAAGGGACCACTATGAAAGCATTCATGCTTTACATATATTTATATATATCTATATATATATATATATGGAATTGAGAGAAAACATGGGTGGATGAATAAAGTCATATGGGCACCTATAAAACCGTGTACACATATATACATATACAAACAAAAGAAAGAAAAAAAAAAAAAAAAAAAAAAAAAAAAAAAAGAGAAAGGATGGGATGTTTTGGAACAGAGAGAAAGTTTGTATGGCCTAGTAGAGATAATGTGAATACACTTTTGCTATGAAGCCATGTGCTTTGGTGTGTGTGTGTTTTGTGCTTCACGTGAGTATACATATACAAACAAAAAAAAGAGGAAGCATGGGGTGTTTTGATATGTGTGTGTGTGTATATATATATACATACATGGAACTAGGGGTGGGCTCGGTTCGGTTTTGTAGATTTTTTTAAACCGAATCGACTAATTCGGTTTGGGTTGGATACAAAACCAAACCGAACCGACTGTCACATTCAACCTGAACCGATGATCATTGTTCGGTTTGGGTTGGGTTCACGATTTGGGCCGGTTTGGGCCTCATGATGGGCTTCAGCCCAAAATTTTTTTATTTTTTGTTTGGGCCGGTTTCGACCTCATGATGGGTTTTGGCCCAAATTTTTTTTTTTTACTATTTTGAGATATGAATTTTGATACATTGAGCCAAAATTGTTTAAAGTCTTTTTTAGGCCTTTTTAATTATCAATATTCAATCATATTATTATTCATGCATTATATTTTAAATTAAATATCTTTTTCAAACTATTATCTAACTTAAATAATTTTAACATACATTCACCTAAGTAAAAATACTAAATAAACTAACTATTAAGCATCAAACATGTGAAATAATACAACATAAAACCATACAACTACAATACAAGTTTATAGCTATCACCTAATTATACAAATACATCATACAATAACAAATAAATTCTACAACAAGTTTACAACCAATATTAGTTATAAAATAGAATACAACCATATTTGATATCTTAAACTTCAAAATTAACTTAGAATTTAATAAACTAACAATACATAAAAATAAAAATTATTTTAAATAGTCTTCTTCCACACACTTCATTCAACGAGCAACCACCATCAACCACAATCCCATTATCACAATACGCCATGCAAAGCCATATTCCATTCATCCTTCAACAAGCATTAAAATTACACATTAAACATTAAATATTAAATGTAACTAGCAATCAATAAACATTAAGTGCAATTTAGTATATTACTAAAATATTATCTAATTTAAAAAATAATTGGAATTAACAACAAACTTACCAAGCAATCATAGATCAATTAGATGGAGGTAGATTTTGTTTTGTAACACAAGATGCTCCTAAACAAATTAAAATATAATATTAAATTAATCAATAATTATACAGTGAGTAGCTCAGTTAGCTAGCAAACCAACCTATGTTGTAAATCTGGATAATTATACAAATAATTAAAATCTAAAATGAATTCATATGAAATTAAAGGAGAAAGTTCTCACAATGCATAGATATATATATATATATTTTAATCTTTCCTCATATCCAATTAGTTAATTACCAATGAATGTAATCCAAGAGCAAAAATCAAAATTTAAATGACAGACATTTTCTTATTTAGAACCCAAGTAAGGAAGAAAAACAACAAATGAAGTTGAGGTGGAAAGAGGTGGGTGGTAAGAAATAGAGAGACTAATCTAATGCAGGTATAAACTATAGGCATCAGCAGAAAAATCCTACACGGTAAAAAACAGAAAAATCCTACTATATATATATATATATATAAATAAAAAATAAAAAAAAGGTATTTCTTTCATCATCCGAAATTCTAAGCAACCAAACAGTCACAACCGCACATTTCCATTTCCAAAATCTCACACTTTTATTACAAAACACACAAAGATTGAAAAACAAAATCACCGAATGCCTACTTTACAAACTGTGAAAAAAAATTTGATTTTGCAACAAAAAGGCTTCATAAAAAGAAATAAAATTAGGGATTTTTAAAGAGAGAGAGAGAGAGAGAGAAACTCACAGTGATGTTAAGAAACTACCATTGAAGCTTGAAACCAGTCCTCTGCTCCAAAGACTGTTTGATGACAGAGAGAGAAATAGGCGTCTTGCAGATGCGAGAGAGGAAGACACTTCCTTTCTCTCACAGGGAAGGGGAAGCGTGTTTTAATTAGGAGAGAAAGGCTTAAAATATATATGTACAGAGGAGACAGAGGAGGCAGAGCCAGAGGATCTGGAGGAACTTTAGGAACCCTTCTCTTCAAATACCACTGGCTAGTGCAGACAAACCCTTCTCTTCAATGTCAACAAAAAAAAAAGCAAAGGAACTTCAGGAACTTCAATTGCCGACTAGATCTGCAAGAAAGAGAGAGAAACAAATGAGAAAAAAAAGCATGAAAACAAAACCCTAACAGAACCCTAATCTGTCCGATTAGTTGCCGATGCCCGACGGTGCCACACCATACACAGAGAGAGAGAGAGAGAGAGAGAGAGAGAAGCAATAATACAATCTGAGAAATGGCTAACCTTAGAAAAGTTCCTGGAGAGGTGGAAAGAGACGAGAGATGAAGGCAGAGAGCAAGAGATACAGTATAAGGCTATAAGCATCAGATTTCCTTTTTAATTTTCAAGCATCAAATTCACAGAAAAAGTAAAAGCTACGATTGGTATGGGTTGGGTAAATTTTCTACCCACCCGTAACCTGAACCGAAAATGATGGGTCCTCTGCGTCTGTAACCGAACCGACCCGATTAAGACTTAAAAACCAACCCAAAACGACCCAAATAGTTCGGTTCGGGCGGGTTGGTCGGTCCAAGTCGGGTTTTGTCCACTCTTACATGGAACCAAGAGAAAGTTTATATCGCTAAACAGAAGACATGTGGATACCTTTTGCATATACATGTATGGAGCCGTTACTACAACATATATTATTTTTTATAACATGTCAAAAATGCTATAAAAGATATATAATTGTATTTTCAAAAATATCATAACAGTCCATATTATAAAAAGTGTAATTTTTTTATAGCATTTTTAAAATGTCATGTTAAATATTATGAATAATTATTTAATAGCATTTGTCATGTGCTATTATGTATTTGAAAATAGTTACAAATATTATCTTATGGCATTTGATATGCTGTGTTAAATATATTTTATAGTATTTAAAAATACTATTTTAAATAGATTTCATAGCATTCGGAAATGCTATGCCACAATAACAAAAATTTAAATTTATAACACTTTAAAATGTTACTAAAGTTATACTATGGTAACATTTAATTAGCTAATGACAATCATTACAAATATCACTAAAAATTAGGATGACAATTCAAAATATCTCAATTAATGACATTTATTAATATCATTATAATATTAAAAAATCATTAGATTATACAATAAATTGATTAGTGACATTTGAAAATGTTAGAAAAATGATTAATGACATTAAATTGAATTTTAAATATTAATTTTATTATAGAAGTTCAAAAATACCAAAAAAATATGATTATAGTCATTCTCAAATGTTACTAAAAAGGATTATAATAATAATAATTTAAATCATTTTAACTTATAAAAATTAATTTCACTATCTATAAGAGGATTTCAAATTTTAATTTTAATAATACTTTTATTACATTTTATGAATTTAATTTATAGCACAACGGTTCCCCCTTTTTTTTTTTTTTAAGTGAAAGTTATCTCAAATTTAAAGTTGATAATAGTGAAAAACAATAATTATAAAAGTAATATATTCAAAAACAAATAATAAAAATTTAAAATTGATTTCTTGAATAGATTGTTATCAACCATTTAAAAGATAAACAAAGGTACATATGATAATTCAAATTATCTACATATATGCGCGAGCGAGAGAGAGAGAGAGAGAGAGAGAGAGAGAGAGAGAGAGAGAGAGAGAGAGAGAGAGAGAGAGAGAGAGAGAGAGAGAGAGAGAGAGGTTTGCACAACCAAGTTTCTTTCCTATATCTGCGACAATTACAAAAAAGATCTTTCAGTCTTGATCTAGGAACCCAAATGAAAACAACAATTCCAAAAAAAATAATCTTCATTAATGATTCCATCTCTTATTGCTTTTGTTCAAAAACCTGCAAGTAACAAAAATACAAAAGCTACTCCTAGAAGCTTTCGAATCGGAAGAGGCAGAGAAATACAGAGATAAAAGCAAAGCAAGAGGCAGAAAAATATACAGGTAAAAGCAAAGCACAACAAATAAATAGAACAATCCATGAAAGCTGCACATGTATAACAGTACTACTTCTTGGCACCAAAAGCTTGCCCACATAACCTTTCCAAAGTGCTTGCCATCCCCAGCTGAATATACCAAAAATTCCATAAAAATGAAAAATAAAAATAGAAACATAATAATTATACTTATTTTCACAATTTTCTTTAGAATTTTGATAAAAAAAATTTCAAAAAAAATCCAAGTAAGAAGTTTATTAAGAAACGAGTACCAAGAACCATAGTTGAAGCCAACGACAGTGGTAGAATAGAAATGACATATTATTTTTAAAATTTTGGAAAGAATTTTGTTTAAATAGGAAAGAATTATGGGAAAAAAATTAAATTTTTTTGTTTTGGATAACTAACATCCTCTCTTTTAGGTCGTTTTTAAATTAATATTCAAGTTTTGTAGCTATGTATAGTTATATACACACAATTAGGGGAAACGAACTTCCAAAAACAAAACCAAAAAAAAATTAAAAAAAAAATTAGGGGACAACAAATCAATAACCTTTGCCAATAAAATGTTATCAGATAAATTTTGCTACCTACTTAATTAAGCTATACTTCGTTCCAAACTATTTTATGGTAAAAACACTGCTTTTTTTTAAATATGAATATTGTTCAACCCAAATTAAAATTAAGAAAAAAACTTTACATAAAATAAACTCTTACAAGTTTGTTTTTTTATTTTATATATATATATATATATATATATATATATATATATATATTTATAGTCTTCTATACTTTCCTATCAAGTTTCCAGAAAGAATTTGGAAAAAAAAATAAGTAGGAAAGAATTTTGGAAAAACAAATTAATTTTTTTTTTTTGGGATAACTAACAACTTCAATTGATTTTATTTTTCTTTTTATACAACTAACAATATCAAAAAGAAAAACTTCGTTTTAAAAATAAAATCCAATGACACTTTAAAATATCATAAAATAATTTATTTAATAATATTTAATAAATCAGTGACACTCATAGAAATGACATAAATATAGTGTAACTAAAGGATTGATGAACATATTCAAAAAAAAGAAGAAAAAAAACTAAAGGGTTGATGAAGAGATAGACAAATTTAAAAAGAAATTTGAATCTTTAAAGAGTACAGGAGAAGATTTAATATGTGATATTTTGGATTAAATTGACGCTAAAATAAGTGTTACTGTATTAGGATTTTCTTGTATAGTAATTAATTTAATAGCAACTATAAATAATGTTTTAAGTATATTTGATAGCATTTGAAAATGGTATAGATTTCTATAGCGTTTGAAAATATTATTGAAAAGTAAAATTTTATCTAACATGTAAAAAATTAATTAAAAATGCTCTTATTATATATTATTAATAGCATTTTTTTTTAAATGCTATAATCTTAAGCTATAAAATCTCATATATGTTGTAGTGCATGTGCCTTGGTGAGAATCTTCAGGTTTCACATGTTTATGTCAGGACCCGTCCAAAATTCTTCACCGGAACCCTAGATAAGCCCTGATCCCAGGAAAACCCTACCGGACCCTCCAATGGAAAATCCGGCAGAACCTCCCCTAAGGGTTGGACTTACCACAATTTTCCTGCACTGAAAACACACTTCTAGAAACATCCCCTTATTCCTCCCACATTACTACAATTTAATTCCACAAATTTGCAGCACTCCAAATGAATAACAGGAATCAGTGCATAATTAATAACTAAATGTCCAATACAGTATACAGAGCATTATACAAATAAATGTGGAATTAATACAATGTCAGATAAAGAAGCAATACAAGATGAAGAGGAAAAAGGAAGGAAATGCTTCTTGGACTTTCGGCAATGAACTGAGACTTCAGGCTCGTCCCGGACGATCAACGTCTCCCAACCTGGACCTAAGGGAATAGAATTTAAAAATATGAGATGCTAATCATCTCAGTGGGTGACCCTATCTACTGTACAATTATAAAGCAACGATAATTATAGTACAATTGTTTAATTAAGAATAAATAAGTAAATAAATAATAATTAATTGAAAATAATATTTTCTCTCAAAACCCTCACGATTCACTCGGTTGGAAAAGTTCCCCTTTTAAAACATTTTCACAAAATCCATTATTCGTATTCCCCAAAAACCAAGGAAACAATTAGTTAACTAAATATCAAATAAAATATAATAAAACAAGCATCCAAAATTTATAATGAAAATAAAATCGGAATAGAAATAAAAATAATTTCGTAACAATTACTGACTGATTAATAAATGTCATAAACAAATAATATACAAGAATTTAAAGATCCAAAATTTATAACGGAAATATAGAATAAGACATCATTAGATACAATAATTAAAATCATAATTAAACTTGTATTAAAGAAATTTGGCATAAGTACAAAAATAAATCCAATATATAAATGATAAAATTTATTGTTTAAATCAAGAAAATAATCAAAGAAACATTTTAAATCAATTTAAACATCTATATAAAACAAATGATAAAAATATAATAGAATTTATTTTAAAATACCAATCGATTTAAATGATAAAATCAAGACAAATAACTTTTAAACATTAATGAGAATAGGTAATAAAATCACGATAACAATTTCATAAAATTTGTGTAAAGTTTTAAATTTAAATAAATAATAACAACAACATTAAATATATTATTAATTTAAATACAATTTCAAATATTTATTTTGAAATCCATGTTCTAAAAATCACTTGATGCACCCACTATATACCAGTGGCGCCAACAGTACCCAGCGTCCCAAGGTACCGCCAGACAGAAGGTTAAAGAGAAAAACTGGCATACGGTCGCGTGGCATCCCACCGTGCCGCTGCAAACAGGCATCCCAGCTATGGAGGGGCGGCCTACCCTCATCCGATGGCAACCACAGGACAACCCCATAAATCACCTGCGCGCTACTCACACCCACCTGCGCGCTAATCATATCCATGTGCGCACTAATCACATCCATATACACAGAACACCAGTACGTGTATGGTGCATCTAAAAATCATAAAATCCATATATTTATTTTAAATCTCAAAATTTCATAAATACTACCGGGTTTATTCTATCCAATTAAATCCGTAAATTTTCTACAATTCCTTTACAAATCATCGTCATAAATTCATCGCATAAATTCCATAAATTTCAAATCCATCAACTCTCAATTCCATCAATTTAAATATCCAAATCTTCCAATGGCATAAGATCAAGCCATTAATATTCCCAGCATAAATATTTTTAAAACATAATAATTTAAATCCATATTTTTCTCAAATTCTCAAAAATCAATTTAAATCAGTACTACGAAAACCATATAAATTCCATCAATATATAATAAATTTAAAATAAATAATTTCCTTCAAATCCATACAATCAATCCATACCCAAGTAAATATTAAATCACATAAATTCATAAGGTATTAAAATCATATAATTATGCACAATAAATATAATGGTAAACATAACCATAAATTAAAGGAATTAAAACCACAATTCCTTTAAATTCACAAATATATTTTTGGCACCAAAACACACATTAAAATTATCATAAATTAACAATATAAACTTAGGGAGTAATTTTATTAAATCACAAACACATAAAACATATTTTTTAAATAATCAATTAACACAAAATAATTTTGAAGGTGGGTCACTCACCTCGAGCACGCAATTAACCCAAGATCCTCCATGGGATCAATTCCATGAAGTACACGTGCTCCTAGAACAACAATATTACACAACTCAAATAAATTAATGTTTTATTCGGATAAATAATACCCGGTACCGGGGGGACTAACACAAATGTTAACCAAAATTGACAAATAATATACTGAAATGAAGCTTATGGAACGAGGATCGCATTACTGGACTCTATTGACCCCAATTCTGCCGGTGGTGGTCCGAATTTTCCTGAGAAGTATCGGCCGAACTTCACCTCCTCATAACTCACGAACCACTTCGAATTTAAATGATTGGAGACCATAATTGAACTCAAAGGACCCAAAATAGGGGGAAAGGGGTGACAATTCGGACTGGACTGGCCGGAAACGGCGAGAATCGCCGGAAAAACTCAACCCACCGCTGCCGACTTCACCGGCCCGATCTGGGCGTGTCCGAATGCGTCTGATCGGGAAACTTGGAGGTCGGGATCGCCGGGAACTGGGCTTCACCGGTGGCCGGAAACGGAGAAACGGCAAGGGCCCGAGAGGAAGAAAGGAAAGGAAAGGAAGAAGAAGGAAGAAGAAGAAGAAAGTTTCCCCGGGGGTGGGGGGGGGGGGTGGGATGTTTTCCCACATGGGGGAAGGAAAAAAAAAAAAAAATAAAATAAAATAATTAAATAATAATAAAATAATATGGTATTTAACCATAGTTGACATGTGGCATCTCACCATTGTGACACATGGCACTTTTTATTAAGTCACACGTGGCACACTATTCACATATTTAAAAATATTATTAAAATAATACTATATTTGAAAAACTCCACAGGTCCATAACTTTCAAACTACATGTCCAAATCGGACGTACCGCTAGTCTATGAACTCGTATCGACGAGTACTTCACAACCATGCATGAGTCAAAGCTCAACTTTGCATGAATAAAAAGTCAACTCCGGCACCCCTTGGACAATTTGGACCTCAACTTGTTTTGCTCATAACTTTCAAACCGTAGCTCCGTTTTCAACATGCTACTAGTCTACGAACTCGTGCCAATGTGTACTTTGTAACGGTACCTCGGTCAATGTGAAATTCCATCAGGATCAAAAAGTCAACATTTGACCCATTCTCGGTCAACAACGGTACCCAGTCAACCTTGGTCAAATTTGAGAAATTTCCGGTGTACTTCGGGACGGGATGTTACATTTATATATATATATATATATATATCAAAAAAACAAAAGAAAAGAAAGCATATGAAACTGTGTGCTTTTGTGGATTTTGTCCGTGCTTTACATGTATATATATATAAACAAGAGGATGTGAACATATGTGTTGGTGGGAGCATTGCTTTGTGCAGGATGCAGCAGATAAACAAGTCAATATATACACTTGTTCGGCTGATTAGTGAACTGAAGAGTCAGCAGCAAACACAAGAAGCCATGCATGGAGAAGGTCACGGGTGCAGTAAGTGAAGCAAGAGAAGCTGAACTTACCTTTCTGTAGAAAGGTTATCTCTTTTGACGACACCATTTGGAGGGAAAAGAAGCTCTTTATTAGGAGGCCTTTTCTAAGCAGAGGTAGTACTTGGGGTGGTATTGGCTGCCATTAATAAGAGGTAGAGAAACTTATCAACAAGAGATACAAAAAGAAATAAATGAAACAAGTGCAGTAGGGGTGCGTGTACAATTAGTATGTATAGATTTTGATGATGAAGAAACTTCAAGACTTACCTGTGGAGCCGTGATCTTGCACCAGATGAAATTTGCGTGTGACTTATCGATAGTATGAGGCGGGATGGAGAGAACTTATGCTTGAAGAAGATTGAAGAGAGGAACGACCTGGGAGATAGGAATTCTATATATTTAATATATAGGTCTAGGTTTGTTTTGTCTTCATGAGATGTATATTGCGGTATAATAAAATTTGGAAAAGGTTTGGGAAATCCCTTTAATTTGGAGACTTAAGATGGAAGCTTTTGTGAAAGTAAAATTTTCGGGGTTAATAAGAAGGAATTGTTTCTAGTATGGTTATTTGATATTCGGTGGGATCCATAAGGAAATCAACACGCAGTTGGAGGATGATTTTGGTTATTGCACCATGTCATATCAATCTTGGCTTGGAAGGATTCGTTTGTATAAATTTGGAAAGTAATATCATGGCTTGGCTTGGCTTGGAGAGAATAAGCCGTGTAAGGTTGGTATATAATGTAGGAGCTCATAAAGAAGGATTAATTGAGATGGCCATTGGATGGGTATGAAAGTTTTACTTGGTTTCAACGTGACATATGCCGAGTGTCGAAGAATGATCGGAGGAGGTCCAAATTCAATCTTAAATATGGCTAACTTCATTATGGAAAGAATAAACTATCAAATTTTCATGGGTAGATAGTTTTCTTTTGGCAAATGTAATTTGGAAATTTTGGCAATTCTTGATCGGCTGGACTAATAAATTGGAAGTTTGGAAGCTGATTTCCCAATTGAATGTGGATTTATTTGGAGAGTATCATAGGTGCGTATTGGATGATATTGTATTTTTGATTCTTCGCTTGTCCGTAAAGATATTCACTAGTAGACTTGGCAACTTTTGGAGAAGATTGAATGGAATTTGGATGGATCTTTTTTTTTGTACGGTTAAGGTCCAGTTTTGGTTGCTCATGATATGCAAAAATTGATTGCCAAAATTGGAGAGCATGGGTTTGACAATTTTAGAAGCAACGTGGGGCTTTTTTGTTTAAAGAAATCTTGAGCACAGTAATTTAGCACATGACATGAGCAAAGGAAATGGTATGGGGATGCTGCGTGGGAGTCTTGTGCTAGGAAACATGGTCATGCAATTAAATAGCAAACTGGTATAGATGATTTTTGGCAAGTCAATGTGGTCGGCATGCATTAAAATCAAAAGATCAAGGCCGGAGAGCTAGTTCAATATTGCTTTGCAATTTTTACGTTCCACTTCAAACTCACAAAGCAAGGGGGCAATGTTTGGACCATAATATTAATTTTCCAAATTAATATTTTTATTTTATTGAAATATTATTTTTGGAAGATCAATTAAATAGTATTAATCCCATATTGATTGGAGATGACAAAGAGACAAAACTTGCACATGTATAAATTATGATTTTGAAGTTGTTTTTTTTTTAAAGTCCCACATCGAAAGCTCATGAAGTATTGGCCAATTTTCTCTTATATAAATTGAAGCTCCATTGACTTTGAAGAGATCTCTACACATCTCTACTACAACTACAAGACACTAGACTAATTAGTTTATTCTTTTTAGAATTTATTTTTTTTAGTTTATTGTTTTTAGTTGTTTTTAATTGAAAATTTATTTTTAAAATTCCTTTAATCATTAAGGCAATCGGACCTTATAAGATTATTTTTGTTCTTCAATAATCGGAAGTTTGATTCAATTGGCGCACTTTGTTTTTATTTTATTTTTTTTAACTATTATAGGTTTGAAATGGTACACCCGCAAATTTAGGAGATGACAGATTATTGGAAATTTTCCGACATTGTTCCAATAGTATTACTTTTGAAAATGAATATCACCCAATTCTTAATCAAAAAAGAATATGTATATATATATATATATATATATCACCAAATTCGTATCTCCTATAAAAAAAGATTCTTTAGCTAAATATTTTCTTTCCATTTATTAAATTCATCTTTTGTTATTACAAGATAATTATACATTGAATTTAGAGTAAATAATATAGTGTTAATTTATATCTAAACTATTGAAATTTCCATACAACAAGATTCTTTCAGCAAGAAAAAATTCTATTAGCAAATGGTATTGCAACTATTTTCCAAAAAAAAAAAAATCCTATTGCAAATAATACTATGCTGTAAAAGTCAAAGCAATTATTTCATGTTTAAATCTAATATTTACTTTGAACAGTTTAAATGGTAATTACAAAATTCAGATAATAATGACCACTCTTGATAATCTCTATGTTCAACCTAGAGCCAATCAAGTATATATGATGCTGTAATCCCCGCACTAGTATATGTATGTATGTATATATATATATATATATATATATATATATAAAATCAAACTTCTATCAGGTTGACTTGATAGTTTACAATCAAAATTTTATTTTTCAACTTTTAGATGTCTTACTGATTGAGATTTAAAAGCAAATTTTTTTGTCTCTAGAATCCTATAAAGTTTATTTTACCCAAATAGGATTTTTATATTTCATTAAAACTCATATTTGATTTTTAATTGAATTTTAAATTTTAACTTTCAAAATAATCCAATAGTTAATAAAAAAAAAGACCTAATGATGCTAAAACTATCATGTCAACCTAATGGAAAATGGACTCTAGATATAAAGAAAGAGTCATATTCTATAATAATGCTAGAATTATTAAAATATTTATCAAATTTGTTAATCAAATAATATGGCAATATTCAATTGATTTTTTTTTAATTCACTTTTTCATTTGAAAATTTACTCATCAATATTTAGGTTATATGAATTCGTCAGACAATAATATTTAAACACATGTCATTTGGCAAATAAATATGATGAATATTTTGGTATGAATACCATTACTAAATGTTCCAATGTTCTCAACTTAAGATGGAAGCTTATTCATGTGTCAAGTATCAAATGTGTCTATATTTTCAAGAAATCAAAGCTGGTATGAATTACTTTATGAAATGCTGGACACTTTTTTTTGCATAATATGTTATATGATGTGTATTTATAATTTGAAAAACTTGTAGATGGTTGGAACCATTATAAAATCATTTACATATAAATAGATATAGAGATAAGCTCACATCAGAATGATCTGATAGTTTTAATATCAAAATTTTCTTTATTAGCTATTAGATCACATTAAATATTAAAATTTAAAATTTAAAAATAATAAAATATATACATAATAACAAACTAAAATATTATTTTAAAAAAAGTGAATCGTCAAAATTTAATAATTAATAAATATAATATTAAATGTTAATCTTTATTATGATTCTAGAATTGAAAAAGAAAATTACGATATTATTTCTGATATTAAAGACATGATTTAAGCCCTACTTCAATATATACATATATATATATATATATATATATATATATTTATGATATTCTAATAGTATATGACATTTTGTCGACTAATAAGAACGTAGAACTATACATGTATTTATTCCTAACGAATCTCTAGGTAGCGAGGTTCGGTGAAATATATCAACATATACTGACGTGGTTTGTCCAAGGAATTACAACTTTTGCACATGTAATAACGATCATACCGCTTGAAAATACCCATAATCGATTTTCCTACATTCAATATCTGATGGGGGCAAAAAAAAAAAAAAAAAAAAAAAAAACTTTATATATTAATAAAAATAGACAAAAGAGAAGTGAGATAGGAAAAAGGCTGGTCATAAAGTCAAATTTTGTGACGAGAAAAACTCATATAATGGCAGTATGGTGTCATTTTTACCATTTCAAATTATTATATTCTACTTGTTTCTCCTTGCTGCAAATTATTCCACTGTAAAACTTTGGGATAACCACCTTCATAGCCAGAAGCAGATTTGTTAATGAGAAAGCTATCCTTGAATTTGCAACTTGCAAGCTGCATAGAAGTAAAAGAGTAATGATCATGATCAGCGATAACAATCTCATACAACAAACTAAGTTTGAAAAACAGAAGCAGAAAAATATTTAATCCCATTATATGTATATACGTTTAGCTTCGATTGTTTTGTTTCTTTTCTTTACTATATGTCTATTATAACCATGGAAGTGCTAGTACGCAACTAGAAAACAAGGTTTTTATATAGAGAGAGAGAAAACGTGGACGGCTATAAATACGAATTTTATATCATCTAGGTATAGACTTTAACCGGTTTACGTTCACCACAAAAGTCAGTCAATAGTCCTTCATTATTTGTCCTTTCTAGAATAATTAGAGAGGTGACCCACTGAGAGTACTTTAGCTTTTTTTTTTTTTTTTTTTTTGGGGGGGTTCCAAATAAAGACCTACAGATTAGATAAACCATTTTTTATCAAAAAAAAAAAAAAAACTTTAAGATAAACTATTAATATAAAATGGCATGCAATAATTGCTCAAAATATTCGCCGTTCAGTAAACGTGTTTGGTTAAATTCAAATGATTCATACAGTTCCAGTATATGTATATATGTTTTGTTTCGATTTTTTTGTTTCTTTTTCTTATCTCTATGTCTATTATAACCATGGAAGTGATAGTGCGTAACTAGAAAACAAGGTTTTCATACATAGAGAGAGAAAACACGGACGGCTATAAATACAATTTTTATATCATATATGTATAGCCTTTAACCAGTTTACGTTCACCACAAAAGTCAATCAATAGTCATTTATTATTTGTCCTTTCTAGAACAAGTAGGGAGGTGACCCACTGTGAATATTTTAGCTTCTTTTCTTTTTTTTCCCCAAGTACAGATCTACAGATTAAGATAAACTATTTTTATCCAAAAAAATAAAAAAATAAAAAGATTAAACTATTAATATAAAATGGCAATTGCTCAAAATCTTCTGCGTTCGGTAAACATGCTTTGTTAAATTCAAATGATTCATATAATTCCGTACTGTTGACGTTGTGAAAGAATATTGGAAGAGGAAAAAAAAATTGGTCATTTAAAGAACTCTTACTTTTATATTTCATCATGTATTCTTATGATCTCGCATATTTATTATCCTATAAATTTTACAGAAAATCAAAAATAGATATTGAATCTCATGTTAAGAACATTTTTTAGCATCTTCTTTAGCCAATTCTTCTAATTGGCGAAGCCACTGTTTTTAAGAATGGCAATATCAACAAATTATTATCAGTATTATTTTTGAAAATAAATATCACCAAATTCTTGATCAATATATATATATATATATATATGTCACCAAATTCGTACCCCCCTAAAAAATAAAAAACTTCTTTAGCTAAATATTTTCTTTCCATTTAATTAATTGATTTATTCTTTCAATTTATTAAATTCATCTTTTGTTATCACGAGATAATTATACATTGAATTTAGAGTAAATAATATAGTGTTAAGTTATATCTAAACTATCGAAATTTCCACACAACAAGATTCTTTGAGCAAAAAAGCATTCTTTTAGCAAATAGTATTGCAACTGTTTTTAAAAAAAAGAAAAAAAAAATCCTATTGCAAACAATATTCTGCTGTAGAAGTCAAAGCAATTATTTCATATTTAAATATGATATTTCCTTTGAAACAGACTAAAAAGTAAATATAAAATTTAAATGGTAATGGTCACTATTGATAACTTTTAATTTCTATATTCAACCAGGTCTAGCTAAAAAGGAAATATAAAACTCAAATGATAATGGCTACTATTGATAACTTTTAATTTCTATGTTCAACCAGGTCTAGAGCCAATAAGGTATATATGGTGCTGTAATCCCCCTGCCAATATATGTGTGTGTGTATATATATATATATATATAATCAAACTCTTATCAGATCGGTTTGATAGTTTTATCATGAGAATTTTATTTTTTAATTTTTTGATATTTTAAGAATTGAGATTGAAAAATAATTTTTTTGGTTCTCTAGAATCCTATAGAATTTATTTGTCCAAATATAATTTTAATATATTATTAAATTCATACTTGATTTTTAATTGAATTTTAAATTTTAACATTTACAATAATGTTAATAAAAGAAGACCTAATGATGATAAAATCATCATGTCAACCTAATGTAAGACTGACTCTATATATAGAGAGAGTAACGTTCTACAATAATACTAGAATTACTAAAATATATATCAAATTTATTAATCAAATAATGTGACAATATTTAATTATTTTTTTTAATTTACTTTTTATTTGAGGGTTCATTCATCAATATTTAAGGTTATATAAATTTATCAATCAATAATATCTTAATATGTGTCATTTGGTAAATAAATTTGGTGAATATTTTAGTACCAGTAGCATTACTTAATGTTCTATTATTCTCAACTTAAGATGGGAGCTTTTAAGGTGTCAAATATCATTCCATGAAACCAAAGCTGTATATATATATATATATATATTTGTTATGGTATGAATTACATTAGTAACTACTGGATACTTCTTTCTTTATTAGTTTTTTTATTATATCAAATGTTAAAATTTAAAATTTAAAAATGATAAAATATGGATTTAGTGACATACTAAAAACTTATCTAGGAAAAGTGAATTTTGTTGGAATACGATGATAAAAAAAAATATAATTTTAAATATCAATCCTTGTTACGACTCAAAAATTGAAAAATAAAATTATGATATTATATTAAAGACATAATTTGAGCCTAATTGAATATATATATATATATATGATATTTCCAATGGTATATGATATTTGGTGGACTAATAGCAACATAGAACTATATATGTATTTATTCCAAACTAATCTCATATTAGGTAGCGAAGTTAGATGAAATATATCAACATATACTGACGCGGTTTGTCCAACGAGTTCAACTTTTGCAATAGTCATTCTACGATCATGCCGCTTGAAAATACCCATAACCGATTTCTTACATTCAATATCTGATGAGAAAAAACACCTTTATATATGAATAAAAATAGACAAAAGAGACAATAAGCGAGATAGAAAATAGGCTGGTCATAAAGTCAAACTTGGTGACGAGAAAAACTCATACAATGGCAGTATAGTATCATTTGTACCATTTCAAATTGATATATGCCACGTAAATCTAATATTTTATAAGTAACCGATTATTCAACAATAAAATATATGGATCATATTCAATATTTATTGTCCGATTATTCAACATACATCCTATTCAATATTTATTAAGTGTTCAATTATTCAACATAGATCCTATTCTATATTATTAAGTGTCCGATTATTCAACAATCATACCCTTGAAAATATGCCAAGAAGAATTTCTTACATTCGGTACCTGCTCAAAACATATACCCTCGTAGATGAAGAAAAACATACATAGACAATAAGGAAAAAGAAGGAAAAGAAACACAAAATAGAGGCAATAAGAGAGCTGGTAAATAGGCTAGTCATAAAATCAAACTCTGTGTCCCCTCCTGACTCCTCTTGTCCTTTTTGGTGACTTCCAAAATAGTCAACAAATTTCTCAAACAACCAAGCCAAGCCATGCCTCCACGGGGTCACCGTGTCATAAAAAACAACTGGTACAGGTAGCCCGCTAATGAATCCAATTGTAATAAATTTCCAATCTAATTGGATGCCACACCCTGATTTTCCATCTCCTTCTAGGATTGGATTAGGAGGCTGCGGCGAACTTTCACTTTTGTTTGATAATGGATCTCCACAACAATCCTGGATTATCCTCAGCAAATGAACTGCTTGAAAATGTACTAAATTGACCACCTTTCGATACAGGGGCTGAGAGATTATTATGTGACACATTGAACACTATGAAGGTTTTGAGCTGCAGTAACTCTTGAGGAATATCTTTCCTGAGAGAGAATTTCTAGAGAGGTCCAATGCATCAACTTCTGTTAAGTTCCCCAGCGAGCATACTGTTGGAAAGTTCAAAGGAATGAAGGCCATTTATGTCACCAATCAATCCGGAATCTTTCCTTCAAACTTGTTACTGGAAAGATCAATAAAAACAAACACATCTTGGAGGCCCTCATTTTCAAACTCTACCCCTCTGAATGTTACCGTGATTACGTGAGGATGATCTATCTGCCTGCACATCCTCGAACCACAATCGGCTTTCATGTACATAAATTGGCTTTCATCAATAGGTTTCATGGCATCCCAACTGAAGATGTATTGATATGGTAACTCACCTGTAAAATTATTGTAAGATAGATCAATGAATCACTCGCAACTTGGGAACTCAAACATTGTTTTTGGTTGGCCAGTTAGGCCTTGAAGCTCGTTATGGTGTATTGTGAGAAGTCTTACAATTGGGATGCAGAACAAGAAAACATTATTGGTGAAGCTGAAGCTGCAAAATTATGGTGCATTCCCATTGCTTTCAAGCAGATTGCACCAAGGAGGTCGAATGTGAAGCTGCAAAATGAAATATTATTGGTTAAAATTGGGATGAAGAACAAGAAGAATGAAAGAAGAAAATAACATCAACAAAGGAAAAAATTACCATAAAAATTAAAAATAAAAAAACAAAAGAAAGAAAGAATTTTTTTAGTCATAAAAAACTAAAAAAAACGACTATCTTAAAAGTGGGAAATAAAAATGTTTTAATAATATATGTTTAGAAAAAAAAAAACGTGTTTTAAATTTTAAACAATTATCTTTTAACTTTCTTCATTTTTGGTTTTGCAGCACATTAATACAAGAAAATAATAAAATAACGATTGACGAAAATATTTATACATGGGAATTGTGTAAATATTTTATAATGCTAGTGGGCAAGTAATTTGGAAGCTAGGAAAATAGAGACATAGTGAATCAACTATGAAATCTCAACAAAAGCTTTTTATAATAATCAAGTGATTTTTAGCTATACTACTAGAATTAGTTCTGTTTTAACGAGTACGGTAGCTCCGTTGGTTTGAGCACCTTCGAGTCTACTGGGTGGGGGACATAGGGGAAAGCCAAAAAAGATAATAATAATAATAATAATAAATAAATAAAAATACTAGAATTAGTTCCTGTTTCGTGCAGAAATATTTCAGCAAAGCTTTTTATGTAGGAGGCACGGTGTTCGATATGTAACATGAATCAATGAGAGCGCAACTGTGGAGCTCAACAGAAAGAAAATGCTTAGACCTCCTTCAAAGAACGACCACCGGAGTCTCTCTCCTCCAAACCCACGCCTTTATGCTCCGTAATGCCCTTCAAACCAATCTCAGTCTTTTTTCCAAATTCATCGTTTATTTCTTTGGTTTATATGTAATTTTGTTTTTTAAGTAAATATATTGATGGACTATATTACCTTCATTTAGCTTTGCAGAACATCCAATACCAGATCTTCCAATATGCTAAAAATATTTTAATTCTTTTAAGTGGCAAGTTCTTACTATTGTTGTTAGAATTTTGAAGCAACAGTAAACCGGTATACTGCCCTGGTTTAAAGTTTCGGTTGACCTACAATAATAACAATAAATGGTTAAGGTCAGGTTCAAGAAATTGCCACTATGATCAACTGTGAAAATCCTTTGATCTTAGAATTAGTGCGGGTAATGCCATGATTGATGATGGTTAAAGTCAAGTTCAAGAATATTCCGGGCTCAGCTTCGAAGTTGTTTAAGGAGAAGATAAAAATATAGAAATGTGGTGTCTTAGGATTAGTATTAAAAACCAGTCTGCTATGCCCAAGAACACAAAAACTTAAAATATTTATCATACGTGAACAGGAAAGGAAAGTTTATTACATTAAAAGCCCATTGAAAAAATAAATAAAAATGACAGAAACATATGAATTTTTTTTTTTTTTTTTGGGGGGGGGGGGGGGGCTGGAACAGAGTATTTGGAATACTTGTGCCAGGACTCTGTAGTCTAACTGGAAATCATTCTACTAGTAAAGTGCTAGCGATAGCTGAAATGATGTGACAGGTTTATGAGTCATGACAGAGGTCTCCAGAGTTATATTGAAACGGTAGAACCTACAAAGCCTTTCTCGAGACATTGCAAATAGAAAAAACAAACATTGTAACATCTTGAATTAGTGAAAAATAATTAGTCTTCACCATTCAAAATTTGGCAGCAATGTATTATTTACAAAGTAAAAGACAAAACCAAAGACTTGGTTTCCACTTAACTGGCTACCAGAAGTGGAAAACTGCTATATGCACTACGTAGGATTTGATACGCTGTAGTGTCTTTATCCGAGATTATTCTTTGCGATTAGTATTTTCCGACTTTTCCTTTTCCCCATCTCAAATATTTAATAATAATATATTTTGAAAATTGGAAATAAAGTATATCAAGTTAATGGCTCTCTTGATATAGTACAGATATGCTGAAAATTTTATACATTATCCTTCCATTAGATTTTCTCTGTTTTTTCGAAACCCCACCCCACACCCACTCACCTCCCGAGCTCCCCCCCCTCCTCCTTTAGTTTACATATCCTTGGATTATGTAAGTTTAATTCATTGTTGAATGGTAGTAGGTGACATACATATATTGTTGTGCAACAACGTTTTGTCAATTCAACACAAATGCTCACCGGAAATAGATAACATCCTAAGAAAAATACTAAAAAAAGAAATGATTAAACAACATATAATAGAGGTGATTAGATGCATAACCTGTATATACTCAGTTTCTTCGATCCCTCCTCCTCCTCCTCCTCCTCCTCCTCCTTTTGATCTTCACCAACCGTCCGTATCTCCTCATGATCACAAAGTCACTAAGAACTATTCCAACAACCAGTCCACTAATGTATCCCGCCAACAAAAATTTCCAATCTAATTTGAGTTGAGACACTGAATCACCATCATATTTTTCGAAAGCTGAAGCTGGTGGTGGCAACAACTTTGAATTGTCACATTTCTTTGATAATAGAGCACCACACAATCCAGGGTTACCCTCAAATGAAGTATTGTCAAATGTGTTAAATTGGTTCCCCTGAGGTATAGGTCCTATAAGATTGTTTTGAGAGACATTAAAGATGGAAAGGAAAGAGAGCTGTGACAATTGTTGGGGGATTGTACCGGAGAGAAAATTTCGAGAAATGTCCAATGATTCAAGATCCTTCAAGTTTTCCAAAGATGATGGAATATAACCAGTGAGCATGTTGTTGGAAAGGTTGATCGAGTGAAGTGCCTTTAGGTTCCCAATCAATATGGGAATCTCCCCTTCAAATCTATTGCATGAAAGATCAATGGCAGCAAACCTGTCATGGATGAATGTGTAGTATCTCTCTACCCCTTTGAATGTTATCGTGATTCCATAAGGGTAAAGTAAAAGCCAACTACTAGTACCCGAAACATTATAATCCAATTGAGAATTCATAAATGTTACATCAGTGCTGTTGACATTGATAGCTTTCATGGAATTCCAAGTGAAGATGTATCCAGATGGCAACTCACCTGTGAAATTGTTGGAAGATAGATCAATGACTTGCAACTTAGGAAACTGCATATCATTTTTGGGTTTTCCAATGGCACTATGGAACCAATTACAACGCAGAGTTAACAGTCTTAACTCGGGAAGAGATCCCAACCAAGAAGGGAAAACATCATTCAATTGATTGTTTGAGACAGCAAGAACTTGAAGCATCTTACAATTGGACAATGAGCGTGGTAGATGTCCCTGCAACTGATTATAACTCAGATCAATCATTTCCAGATTTCCTCCATTTTTGCATGTTTCAGGAATGATTCCATGAAAATAGTTGTCACGCAGATCCAGTAGTGAAAGAGAAGTAGAATTTTCCAAGCATCGTGGGATTGTGCCGCTCAACATGTTATGTGACAGAGAAAGAACATCAAGAGATGTCAGATTGCAGTAGAGTGGTGACATTTCTCCCTTTAGCATGTTGCCTCCAGCCATAAATTTCTTGATCGATGGTGCAGGAATAAGAGGTGGACCTCGTATCATGTTGTCTGCAATTAATAATGTCTCAAGCTTGTTTTGATGCCTAAGGAAATCAGGAAACTCAATTAAGTTACACGAACCCAATCCTACAAGGTTGAATTTTGCAAGTGTTGCATTTTTATTTCCTTTCTCAAAGAGAAGTGACAGATTGTTGTGGCCTATTTGGAGTCCACTGAGGCTTTTCATGTTGAAAAACATGTCAAATTTCAAACTGCCACCTAAATTGTTATCGCTTAACGAAAGAAATTTTAGATTATTGAGTTTGGATAACCATTGTGGGATTGAACCATGAAACTTATTTCTGTGAAGACTTAGCTCAACCAGTTGGGTAAGGTTCCCGAGTGAGGATGGAATAGGCCCTGAAAAATTGCACTGACTAGCGATTAGAAACTCTAAGTATTCAAGGTTTTGGATAGAAGATGGTATGCTTCCAGAGAACCTAGTATTTCCAACTCTCAGTATTTTGAGAAGACTTGGTTGGAGGAATTCAGGCAAATAGCCATTGAGATTGCTATTGGATCCTATAATAAGAATTTGTAGATTTGGAAGTTGAAAAATTTTTGCAGGAAATTCACCCTGCAGTTCACAATTATAAAGACCCAGCGTTGTCAAGGAAGTCAAGTTTGCAAGGAAATCAGGTATTGCAGATGATATGTTTACATAGTTGAGATTAAGTATTTCTAAACTGGTCAAATTCTGCATTAGGCTTCTCATATTGGGATTTTTAAGCTCCAAAAAAAAGTTTTCAGACAAGTCCAGGGAAGATATGTTAGACATATTGGAAATTTCAACGGGAACTTGGCCAGAAAAAGCAGAAGCAGAGAGATCAAGATGGGTCATCCCTGAAAATTGTCCAATAGAAGCAGGAATCTGAGAGTAATTGAAATGGTTATCGGAAAGATTCAACCTCCGAAGATGAACAAGGCGAAAAATGGTGCTGGTAGAGTTGATAGAGCCATAAAGACAACTACTGCTAAGGTCAAGCCCAATCACATTACCTGTCTCCTCGTCACACTCCACGCCATCCCATGAACAGCAATTACTTGTTTCTCCTTCTTGTGGATTATTCCACTGCAAAACCTTGGGATAAGCACCTTCATAGCCAGAAGCAGATTTGTTAATGAGAAAGCTATCCCTGAATTGCAGCAAGGCAGACTTTTCATCATCATGGCAAGTTGCAGGCTGCGAAGAAGTAAAAGAGTAGTGATCATGATCAGATTCAGTGATTACAATCTCATATGACAAACTGATGAGTTTCAAAAACAGCAGCAGCAACATAGCCAATCCCATTATATATATATATATATATATATATAAAGCCTCGATTGTTATAGCTGGTTCTTTCCTCTATAAGCATGGAAGCTGAGGTAAGTAAAGGTTCTTATTAATCATATATATGTACCAATATACTATGATCAAGCTTGGCCGTATTCACGACGTTGCGTATTTTCTTACTGTCAACTTGGTACCATGTGATGGTTATTATTAATTCAAAAAACTCACTATCCATTACCCACTTATTCCCACAGATATTATGTACGTGTACCATTCATCAAAGACTTACATGTATTGGTGCTTGTTGAAAGACTCGGTTGACTGACGATGCTAGCTGCCCATGAGAAAAGACTGGCTTAAAGACTTTTGGTACCCAATCATTTGGCCCCACATACTCTTCTCTTCCATACTTATTCATGCATCGATATTTATTTATTTTCTTCATTATCATTTTAAAATGTAAAATGTAAAAAATTATTATTAAATAATATTATTTCAAAATGTAAAATTGTCCGGTAGAAATAGAAATCAGAGAGTAACTGAAATGGTTATCAGAAAGATTCAATCTCCGAATATGAACAAGGTGAAAAGAGGTGCTGGTAGAGTTGATAGACTTTAACCAGTTTACGTTCACCGCAAAAGTCGGTCAATAGTCATTTAGTATTTGTCCTTTCTCGAACAAAACGAAAGAGGTGATCCACTGAGAGAACTATAGCTATTAATATAAAATGGCAATTGCTCAAAATCTTCAACGTTCAGTAAACATGTTTGGTTAAATCCAAATGATACATATAATTCCACACTGTTGGCATTGTGAAAGAATATTTGAAGAGAAAAAATAAAAATTGGTCTTTAAAGAACTCTTATTTTTATATTTTATCATGTATTTTTATGATCCCGCATATTTATTATCCTATAAGTTTTACAGAAAATCAAAAATAGATGTTGAAATTTATGTTAAGAACATTTTTTTAAAATCTTCTTTAGCTAAATCTTCTAATTGGCAAAGCCACTCTTTTTAAGAATGGCAAATATCAACAAATTGTTATCAGAATGACTTCTGGTTTGTGAATCCCACCCCTGTTTAAATCAATCGCATTTGTGGTGAATAACTTCATTGGATAAGCCTTCCTGGAGTAAAATATGGTCAGTTGAGTCAAATTTCACCAACGGATACGTTGATCTATGACCAAGCAAGACAATGATGCCTCTTTTCACGGAAGGCTGAAGATAGTGGAACTTTTATTGTTCAAAATAGTATATTTCTTGCTTGACTTGGCTGATATGGTCAGTTCAGTCAAATTCCACAACGAATACGTTGACCTATGACCAACCAAGACCATGATGCCTCTTTTTATGGAAGGATGAAACTAGTGGAGCTTTTCTTGTTCAAAATAGTAAATTCTTACTTGGCTTGGCTGATATGGTCAGTTAAGTCAAATTTCACCAAAGGATACGTTGATCTATGACCAAGCAAGACAATGATGCCTCTTTTTATTGAAGGATGAAGCTATGAGTAGTTTTTATTTTTTCTTGGACGATGAAAGCTATGGATATTTTCTGTATTGAAAATTTGGAAGTTTTATTGGTCAAAAGAGTAT
The DNA here is from genome assembly GCF_031755915.1 of Ziziphus jujuba. Classification (NCBI taxonomy): domain Eukaryota; kingdom Viridiplantae; phylum Streptophyta; class Magnoliopsida; order Rosales; family Rhamnaceae; genus Ziziphus; species Ziziphus jujuba. The sequence continues at coordinate 6,872,760 of NC_083385.1, read as the reverse complement.
ATTCTTACTTGGCTTGGCTGAAGATCACAAAAGTCGTCAAACACTTATGTTATGACTAACCAAGACCAAATGGAAGACAAGATTTCAGTCTTGATGTCTCTATAGAAAATTCTATACGGTCAAATTGGAGGGGTATGATAAAACGGAGAAAAGGAGTTTATTAGCTGGAAAAAAAGCCACCATGTGCTGACAACAGGGCCCAAAGTTGGTATATGCTGAAAAATGAGTCAAGTAATTCCCTAAGTATACGGGCATTGTGCATTGGAGAATGATATTTTGTCACTGTTGGGTGATCTGTATCAGTGGGATCTATATTTAAGCATTTACTTTTCCATTTATAAATTTAATTTTTTTAAACCTAAAATTGATTTAAATGTAGCTAATTATTAATTAACATATAAGTAACGATGTCACGTATAATATTCATCCATGATAACAAGTAACAATATTTTTGTGCATTTGACATTTATCCTTGTGTTTGGAATATTGTTTAGGAGATTACCCTACCCAGCATGTGACAGCCCAGACCACCCGCATACCATTTTAGGCCTGGGGAATCCTCTTACAACCCAGCTCTGGGAAATCCTCTTACAACCCAGCCCTCACGGGTTTAAAACGCGTCTAGAAGAAAAAAGTATCCACACGCTTATAAGCCATGCTTCGTTCCCCTTTCCAAGAGATGTGGGACTTCACAATCCTCCCCCTTGGGGTCCAGCGTCCTCGCCGGCACATCGATCCAGGTCCGGCTCTGATACCATCTGTGATGGCCCAGACCACCTGCATGTAGATATTGTCCACTTTGGGCCTGGTGAATCCTCTTACAACCCAACCCTTACGGGTTTAAAATGCGTCTACAAGGAAAAGGTATCCACACGCTTATAAGCCATGCTTCGTTCTCCTTTACAACCGATATGGGACTTCACACAGCATGTAGGTATAATGATTTCTCACTGTCAAGTAAGTATGAGTGTCTGACATATAACTTAACACTAAACTAGCCACCAAAAAAGTCCAAATAGGTAGATACATGTCTTTTAAGCTACTAGAAGCAAAGGGCCTTATAGTGTGTAATGGTTATAGCATAGTTCTATAATGTGACCCACAAGCTCATCCCAAATAGGACCAACAATTTAGAGCGTCTCTAATAACGGGAAGCAAAATTATAGTTTTGACATTTGAATGGAAGTTGTAAAAATTTAACGTCCTCATTTAAGATGCTATATTTGATGCATAAATCATACGCTACAGAGCAAGTAAAGTTTGTCTGAGATGGAATTTAGAGTTGGAAATGTACAGCTTATTTTCCTCCTCAAACCATCAGGTCCTGATCATGGTGTTACATGGACATCTTCATGGGTAACATCTCAATTCTCATGTGTGCGAATATATATAGTATTAATTATGTGACCACCTGTGTTCAAATTGATTGAATTCTTACAGCAAACAGATATTGTAGTTGTAATTATTGCCATACAAATAAGGCACTTCCCCTGTTTTAGCTCTGCTTCAGTATGAAAAATTTCAAGCAATTTTTGGTTGTTTGTGTTGAAAATACTTCCTTAATGAGCAATATACATGACAAAAAATATGAACATAGTTTATCAAATCATTTAACATTTCGGAGTAGATCACAATGAGTGTTTTGTTCTTAACCAACTTGGTCTATATTTGAGTTTTAAAAGTCTAACTGTATTAGCTTAATTATTAATTGTCACATTGGATCAAATAGGAAAATATTTTTATACAAATACATCCATTTGCACCTGCAAGAAATTATGAAATAAATCATTCCAGCCATGCTATATATTATAGATTCAAAAGGAGGAGGTCAAAACTTTATATATCGAGCTCAACGAGCTTCAAGTGTAGTTATGGTAACGCTAATCAAAGACACAGGTTCTCCTGATCTTGACGTTGAAGAGTTGGCATAATGTGAGGTATTCTGTTGGAAAATAAAAGCAGGTGTGTTAAGTGGATGAAGAGAGGTTTCATAAGCCACATTGTCGTTCGATCTGTTGCACCTTCCAGCACACATAGTAGCCCAACTTGAATGCATTTTGACATTTCCTCCTGAGCAGAAAATGGCTGACACATCTTAGCCATTCCAAAATCTGAAATTTTTGGATCCATTCAAGCATCTTGCAGAACATTGTTAGGTTTTAGATCCCTGTGGATGATTTTAAGTCATTGAATCTTGGTGAAGATAAAAGATCCCTCGAGCAATTCAATAACAATTTCAAACCGCTTTGTCCAGTCCAACTGTGACCTTCTTGTTGCATCTAGAACATATAGCGATAAAGCTTCAGTCTAGATTAATGCTCAGTTAAAAATGTAATGCATGATTGGAATGATAATAATCATGATTTTCATCTGTGTAATTCTACTAAACTGGTAGTTTGGTTTGATAAATTCTCACCAAATATGAAATAGTCCAAGCTTTTTTTTTGGCAAGTATTTCATGTATTAACATCTTCTCTTCCTTATGGATGCAACAGCCCAAAAGCCTCACAAGGTTTCGGCACTGCAGTTTTGCTATCACCGTGACTTCATTCTTAAACTCTTCCATTCCTTGTCCCGAATGCTTTGATAACCTTTTCACAGCTATTTCCCGTCCATTCACTAGTTGACCCTGAAATCATACACCAGTTTTATCTATATCTATATATATATATATATATGGGGCATGAAATCCCCTCTCTCTCAAGCTCTCTTACTCTGGCATTATAATTTAACCAAACTGTTTCAGTTCTAATCACGTAGAGTTTGTCCTTTTAAATTTGGTACTAAATATTAATCAAAGAGCACTAAATTTGGTGCTAGATTTTGTTGCCGATTGATCGTAGAGGAGAGCTAGCTAGATTTTGTTGCAGGCAGAAACAAAGGACAAAAAAATAAGGCTTAAATTGCAACAGCAATTAAACCAAAACTTTTTTAGAGAGAGTATTAATTATCACATAGAATTCAAGAAGCTAGCAAATCCAACTTTGGGCTTCGAGAATCTATGATAGCACTGAATTTGAAGAGAATTTTGCTTGAGAATTGATCCAATTTGAAGGTGAATAAAGCTAGTTTCAAAAATATAAATCCAAATATGCCATCCTTGTGAAGATAAAAAATTAGGGATGTATCGTTGTTCTTTGTTCTCTGTTTTTGGTTTGTGTCCTTTTTGGCTTTTATTTTTTCTAACTGTTTGCAAAGCCACACAAATGATGTCTAATGACTAGACAACAATGCACATAATTAATTCATTCCCATTGTTATTCCATGCTCAAGTTCCAATATATTACATATATTTATTGGATTTTTTTTAACCAATAAAAGTCACATTACAGAATAGTGCTATAATAACTATTACACACTATAGGACCTTTGCTTTTGGTAGCTTAAAAGACTTGTATCTAGCTATTTGGACTTTCAAGTATAAGTGGCCAGTTAGTTTAGAGTTACACAATTTGTCAAAAAATCCCACTTTTTTTGACAGTGAAGAATCAATAATTACATACTTGCTGGGTAGGGTATAATCCCCCAAACATTCCAATATAGCAATACTACATTGGTGGTTTTAAATAGTAGCTATTTTTGAACAAAGTGTTCAATAAGTTATGGGAATCTACTTTGACAAAAAACTTATGAAGTCCATCCAATATAAAAAATTGATCTTATATAATGCCGATCTCAAACAATAAGGATGAGTTTCAAGAAAATGATATCCAATTATAAAGATGTTAAATATTTTCTCCCCATGTAATTAATAGATTTATTGTTCCATTTATTAAATTCATCTTTTGTTATCACATATAATTATATATTGAATTTAGAGTAAATAATATAGTGTTAAGTGATATCTAAAGTATTGTAATTTCCATACAACAAGATTCTTTCAGCAAAAAAAGATTCTTTTAGCAAATAGTATTGCAACTATTTTCCCCCAAAAAAAAGAAAAAAAAATTCCTGTTGGAAGTAATGTTATGCTGTAGAAGTCAAAGCAATTATTTCATATTTAAATTTGATATTTCTTTGAAATAGTCTAAATACTACTTACAAAATTCATATTATAATGATCACTATTGATAACTTTGAATTTCTATGTAATCTCTACGTCAATATCTATATATGTATATATATATATGCATATATAATCAGACTCATATCAAGTCGATTTGATAGTTTTACTATTAAAATTTTAATTTTTAGCTTTTATATATTTGAGGATTGTGATTTAAAAATAAATTTTCTATCATTTAGAATTTTATAAAGTTTATTTTATCCAAATAGAATTTTAGTATATTTATTATTAAACTCATACTTGATTTTTAATTAGATTTTAAATTTTAAATTTTAAAATAATTCAATAATTAATAAAAAATATCTAATGATTTTAAAATCATCACATCGATCAAATGTAAAATCGACTCTATATATAAAAAAAGTAATATTCTACAATAATGTTAGAATTATCAAATATATATTAAATTTATTGATAAAATGATATGGTAATATTTAATTGAATTTTTTTAATTCACTTTTTTGCTTAAAAGTTTACTTATTAATATTTAGGTTCTATGAAATTTGTCAACTACTAATATCTAAATATATAATATTATAGAATATTCTATTATTCTCAATATAAGATGGGAATTTATTAAGTGTCAAATATCAAAGGTGCCTATATTTCCATGCAATCAAAGCTATATATATATATATATATATATATATATATTTATTTTATTTTTTTTTCACTTTACGCTACAAACTGCTAGACACTTCTTTTCGCATAATATGCTGTGTGATGTGTATTTACAATTTAGAAAACTTGTGGATGACTGAACTATTAAAAAAAAAATTATTTACATATAAATATCTATAGAGTTAGGCTATTTACATCTATATATATATATATATATAATTAGACTCTCATCACAATAATTTGATAATTTTGATATTAGATTTTTCTTTATTAATTATTGGATCATATTAAATATTAGGATTTAAAATTTAAAAATAATAAAATATAAATTTAATGATATATTAAATTTTTATTTAAAAAAAATAAACTTTATCGAAATTCGATAATTAATAAATATAATTTTTAATATTAATCTTTATTATAATTTAAAAATTGAAAAAGAATTATAATATTAATTTTTATATTAAAAATATAATTTAAATCTATATATATATTACCAATAGCATATGATATTTATTTGGGGGACTAATAGCATCATAGAGCTATATATTTATTTAATCCTAACGAACCTAAGGAATCTCATATTACGTAGGGAGGTGACGTGAAATATATCAACATACATTGACGCGGTTTGTCCAACGAATTACAATTTTGCACATGTCATTCAACCACCATGCTGCTTGAAAATATATGAATTAAAATAGACAAAAGGGACAATAAGCTTGATGGAGAATACGCTGGCCATAAAGTCAAACTTTGTGACGAGAAAAACTCATACAGTGGCACTATGGTATTATTTGTACCACTTCAAAAAATTATTATATGCCATGTAAATTCAACATTCTATAATTATTGTCATACAATAGTAAGATAAAATATATGGATCACATTCAATATTTATTAAGTGTCCGATTATTCAACAATCATATCCTTGAAAATACGCAAAGCAGATTTTCTTACATTCAATACCTGCTCAAAACAAATACCATAGATGAAGAAAAACACATATGGACAATAAGGAAAAAGAAGGAAAAGAAACACAAAAACAGTGACAATAAGAGAATGGAAAATAGGCTGGTCACAAAATCAAACTCTGTTTCCTCTCCTGACTCCTGTTGTCCTTTTTGGTGACTTCTTTCCAAAATATTCTAACAAATTTCTCAAACAACCTAGCCAATGCAAGCCTCCATGTGGTCACGGTGTCATAAAGAACCACTCCTACAGGTAGCCCGCTAATTAATCCAATTGTCATAAATTTCCAATCCAATTGCATGGAACACCCTGATTTTCCATCTACTTCTAGGGTTGGATTAGGAGGCTGCAGCGAACTTTCACGTTTGTTTGATAATGGAGCTCCACAACAATCCTGGATTATCCTCAGTAAATGAACTGCTAGAAAATGTACTAAATTGACCACCTTTCGATACAGGGCTAAGAGATTATTATGTGACACATTGAACACTATGAGGGTTTTGGGCTGCAGTAATCTTGAGGAATATCTTTCCTGAGAGAGAATTTCCAGAGAGGTCCAACGCTTCAACTACTGTTAAGTTCCCCAGTGAGAATATTGTGGGAAAATTCAAAGGAATGAAGGCCATTTATGTCACCAATCAATTCCGGAATCTTTCTTAAACTTGTTGCTGGAAAGATCAATAAAAACAAACACATCTTGGAGGCCCTCATTTTCAAACTCTACCCCTCTGAATGTTACCGTGATTATGTGAGGACGATCTATCTGCCAGCACATCCTCGAACCAAAGTCGGTTTTCATGTACATAAATTGGCTTTCATAAATAGGTTTCATGGCATCCCAACTGAAGATGTATTGATATGGTAACTCACCTGTAAAATTATTGTAAGATAGATCAATCAATCACTCGCAACTTGGGAACTCAAACATTGTTTTGGGTTCGCCAATTAGGCCTTGAAGCTCGTTATGGTGTATTGTGAGAAGTCTTACAATTGGGATGCAGAACAAGAAAAACATTATTGGTGAAGCTGAAGCTGCAAAATTATGGTGCATTCCCATTGCTTTCAAGCAGATTGCAAAGCAAGTCAAGGAAAAACACCAAAGAGGTCGAATATGAAGCTGCAAAATGAAATATTATTGGTTAAAATTGGGATGCAAAACAAGAAGAATGTAAAAAGAAAACAACATCAACAAAGGAAAAAATTACCATTAAAAAATATAAAAATAAAAAGAATTAAAAAATAAAAAACTAAACAAACAAAAAAAGAAAGAATTTTTTTAGTCATAAGAAACTGAAAAAAGGACTATATTAAAAGTGGGAAATACAAATGTTTTAATAATATATGTAAACCAAAAAAAAAAAAAAAAAAGTGTTTTAAATTTTAAACAAGTATCTTTTAACTTTCTTCATTTTTGGCCTTGCAGCACATTAATATAAGAAACTAATAAAATAACGATTAACGAAAATATTTATTCATGGTAATTGTGTAAATATTTTGTAATGCCAGTGGGCAAGTTATTTGGAAGCCACGGAAAACAGAGACACAGTGAAACAACTATGAAATCTCAACAAAAAGCTTTTTATAACAATCCAGTGATCGCTAGCTACTACTAGAATTAGTTCCTGTTTCGTGCAGAAATATCTCAGCAAAGCTTTTTATATAGGAGGCACGGCGTTGGATATGTAATATGAATCAATGAGAGCGCAGCTGTGGAGCTCAACAGAAAGAAAATGCTTAGACCTCCTTCAGAGAACCACCACTGGAGTCTCTCTCCTCCAAATCCACGCTTTTATGCTCCGAAATGCCCTTCAAACCAATCTCAATCTTCTTTCCAAATTCATCGCCACCTGCGCTTCTCTCTCCCTGCTTCCTCACGCTCGCCGCGTCTTCGACCAAAGACCACAAGGAGAAGACTCTTTCCTCTGTAACACCATGATCAAAGCCCACCTGGATATACGCCAATTCGCTGAATGTTTCACTCTTTTTAGAGATCTTAGGAGGGACACCGATTTCGTTCCTGATGACTATACGTTTGTCTTGTTGGCCAAGTCCTGTGCTTTGAGTGTGTCCATTTGGGAAGGGGAAGGGATACATAGTCATGTTGTTAAAGATGGGTTTTGTTCAAATTTGTATGTATCGACGGCTTTGGTTGATATGTATGCGAGGTTTGGGAAAATGGGTTGTGCCAGAAAATTGTTCAATGAAATGACAGTGAGAAGCCAAGTGTCGTGGACAGCTCTCATTTGTGGGTTTGCAAGAGCAGGAGATATGGTTAATGCAGGGAAGCTTTTTGATGAGATGCCTGAGAAAGATTCAGCTGCATATAATGCAGTGATTGATGGTTATGTCAAGTTCGGGGATATGGACTCAGCTCGGAAGCTGTTTGAGGAGATGAAAATTAGAAATGTGGTGTCTTGGACTAGCATGATTTATGGCTATTGCCATAGTGGCAATGTAGAGTCTGCTAGATCATTGTTCGATGCCATGCCCAAGAAAAATCTTGTTTCCTGGAACACAATTATTGCTGGATATTGCAAAAACAAGCAACCCAGTGAGGCTTTGAAATTGCTGCATGAAATGCAGGCTACGACATTGTTTGAACCAGATGAAGTAACTATTGTAAGCATTCTTCCAGCTATTGCAGATTTGGGAGCTCTGGATGTAGGTAGTTGGGTTCACCAGTTTGTCAGAAGGAAAAGGCTTGATAGAATAATCAGTGTCTGCACTGCACTAATAGATATGTATGCAAAATGTGGGGAAATTACTAAAGCGAAAAGAATTTTTGATGAAATGCCTGAAAGGGAAACAGCTTCTTGGAATGCAATGATATATGGCTTCGCAATAAATGGCCGAGGTAAAGAAGCGCTGGACCTATTTTTGAAGATGCAACGATCAAACTTTAAGCCAAACGATATAACTATGCTTGGTGTTTTATCTGCATGCAACCATGGTGGTCTGGTGGAGGAAGGGAAAGAGTGTTTTAAAGCAATGAAGGACTTCAAGCTTATCCCACAGATTGAACATTATGGTTGCATGATAGATCTTTTGGGGAGGGCAGGATGTATGGAGGAAGCTGAGGAATTGATAAAGAGCATGCCTTACAAGGCTAATGAGATAATTTTAAGTTCTTTTCTCGTTGCATGTGGATATTCCAAGGATGTTACAAGAGCCAAAAAAGTATTAAATGAAGCAATCGAAATTGATCCCCAGAATGATGGAAACTATGTTGCAATGAGAAATTTGTATGCAGCAGAGAGTAAGTGGAACGATGCCGTTGAAATAAAGGGGTTGATGAGGAAGAATGGAGCAAACAAAGACGTGGGTTGTAGTGTCATTGAGGTTGATGGTATAATCAGGGAGTTTGTGGCTGGGAACAAGTTATATCCACATTGGGAAGGCATGCATTTAGCATTGGGGCAGTTATGGAGGCACATGAAGTAAAAGATCACTTGATAAAGAATAGGTTCTGAGACTGGGGAAAGAATATGATAATGACACTTGCATGGGTCGAAATTATTTATTAAATGTATGTATAAAATTAAGCTAATTCTCTGTACATTAACCTAAAATTAAGAATAGTAGGACCCAAGTAACCTTTTCCGTTTCTTTCTTCAATTTAAGGCACTGAGAAGCTTATTCGCATATGTCAAAGAGGATTCTTTATCAATAAAGAAGGGATAAGCAAAAGAATGCTATGACATTGGGCAAAAAAATTGAAACTTTTTGCAATTATAAGATACCAAGTAGAGGAACCAACCCACATGCTCGCCCTTCAAGCAAGCGAAGAATCAGACCTCAAATAAAAATAGTATACCTTTCTTACACTCATGAAACACGCCGTTCCCTGTTATCTATCATTCTCGTTCAAACATAAATACACGCTTTGTTGTAGCTCCTCTTAGTAACGAGTTTTGGCAAAATGGGGATGCTTATGAGTCTCATGGGATCGGGAGGAGGTTGGTTTTTTTTTTTTTTTTTTTTTTCCATTTCATATTTTAGTTTTCCTTAAATTTATCTTTGGATCGTCCTAACTTAGGTTTTTGTATTGTTTATTCTGGATAATCATCTTCCAACCCATATGTTACTCATGCTGTTACATTAGTTCTTGCAAACATTTTTCCCGACTAATGACAGAAATCCTTATGCCCAAAAAAAGAATTTTGACTCAAATGGCGACACGGCAGCTTTCATGAACAAATTGATTTCCAATTTTTCAATACTATTTTGTGTAAACAACAACTTTGAAGTAATTAATTTATGAAACATAATTCTTGGGCTGTTCTATTTGCAAAACAGGGCTGCCATCTTCGCAGATGATGAATTTTGTGTTTGAAAGAGTGTCAAAGCAGTTCATGGAGACAAAAATCAACAACTTTGAGGAATTCCATGTTGCCACTCTTGACATTTTCAGGTAAGGATTAACATTCTCATTATCATTTTTACTTCGATTAAAAACAAAACATTGATAAAATTTTGTTCTAAACTTTGCAAATTTTTAACCGCTTTCTATAACTAGTAAAAGCCTTCAAGTAAGATCTAAATCCTCCCTCTGAAACAATTTTATCCAGCGCTATCAACTCTGCATTGCCCGGAAAACATTACGATGTGCCATCACGCGACGAAGTAAAGGTCAGTATACGTAGGAAGTAAAAGTTGCGCTGCCATGTTTCCTTTCATCCTAACAGGTGTAATAAACAATAAGCAGGCAGTTTTCGATGTTTGGAAACAAGCCAAAGAAGAAAGAAAGAAAGAAATTTTCCAGGGGTTTATAATGGAGAAAGTTAATCTTAGCAAAGTTGATAAGACCACCGTGATGACAGGAATACTGACACCTCCAGTAGCCATGGCAGCCAAAAAAGCGGGAGAAAAAGTGCCCCAGCTGAAGATGATCAAGGCCGTTCCTGATGTCCTTTTTGTGCCATCAGCAACGGTTTTGAGTCTTATGTCTGTTAAGATCTCTAGAAGAATTTTTATGAGGAATATTAGATCTTGATAATGGGAACTTTCTAATATGGTAAGTAACAATAGTCTATAAAATGAGTAGCATGGTTCATAAATTGTATAACATTGGATATATTACTCAATGTTACTTATTTTATGGATAATTTATAAACCATGCTACTACTCATTTTATGGAATGGTCTTACCAAATAATTCCCCTTGATAATGGCCTATATATCTGTAAATGAGGAAGTTGAATTCATGGAGCAAGCAGATATTATCATAAAATAATAACGTTGCCATGTTCAGGACAAGTTGTTAATAAAATTTATTTATAATTTTTAACCATTTTGCATTACTGGTGTTATTTTAAATAAATAAATAAATAATAAAATAATAAAAAATTTAAAAAAAAATAATAATAAAAAGCCTACACGTTATGAAGATAAAGGTAGGGCTTTACAAAAAATTATATTAGAAGTAACAAGCATTTCTTTTTAATTAAATTGTAGGTTTGAGACATTTATAGAGTACTGCTACATATTTACCCCAAAAAAAAAAAAAAAAAGCACTGTTACACATCGAGTCCATTTGAGATTAATAAACTTGTCTCAAAAATATTTTGAATAAAGTCAAAAAGAAAGATTATCTTTGATTTGTAAAACGAACACAAATATTTATATGGTTATGGAATGCACATTGAAAGTTCTACGATAAATAACTTTTTAGCAACAAAAACAACAACGAAAAAAAAAAAAAAACAAAAAAAAAATCTTTCATTAATTATATATATATATATATATATATATTGAAAACTAAAAGAACACGAAAAGTATCATATATTTGATAGGCAATTTTACATTGGACCTTCCTTTAAAGGAGCGGGCAAAGGCCATGTTTCTAACTTTACTTAAAACCAGCTTTTTCGCTTCCCACGATATCTTGTGTTCCTAGGAGTATCAGGCTTCTTACTGGAAGCTGATTTTACATTAGATTTCACATTTCGCACACTGGTCTTAGAGGGCAAATCAGCTTCTGATACCGGTACCAGAACAGGAGGATTGCTTTGCTGATCTTCCGTTGATACCTGAGTCACCTCTAATGGCTGCTCTCTTACTTTTTCAAAATCATGCAACTCTTCCTTGGCTACCTCGTTATGCATCAGCATTCCATCCCCTGTCTGTACACCCAAAAGAACCAACACTTCAAAAAATATCAAATGCTGAACCTATGGCTCATAACTTCTACAATCATCATTTACCATGTTTATAATTTATTACCAACATTTCTATATCAACCTTCACCCAAAAAATTAAAAATTAAAAAATATAAATATAAAAAACATCTCTAAATCATCAAGCAAAAACTGAGAGGAAACCATTTTGCAATAGAAAAACCCACATTTTTATACAAGCTGCCAACCTGATGATGATCTGTGCCTTCAATCATATCAGGATGAGGCGCCACCTCTCCGTAACTTGAAACTGCACTCTCAAGCACAAGTGGATCTCTGAAGTTATGCTCGGATGTATGCTGAGATTCTATATATGGATGGTCAATGAGTAATCTATTTCCAATTTCAGAAGGAGAAGCAGGATTTTGAGAAGAGCTGGCAAATGCATCACAGGCTACGAGGGTTCTCTTGTTTACGGAAGAAAACTTTCCGGGATTTTCAGTTATCACCTTGTCGATTCGCGCCTTCAACTTGAGTACTTGAGACTGTGCTACTTCCATCTTCCAGAGTATTTCCTCCAAGAAACTATCACCATCTTGAAACTGAAGAGATGACCATCCATCATTTGTCCCAAACTCATCATTGCCATAAGTAGCCTTACTACCTACAAGATCAATGAACGATGTTGAAGAACAGCAAAAATAGTTAACTATTGGTGTTGCAGGTCTGGAATAATCTCTCACAAGCACATACATAGAATTACATATGATGAAGACTAGCCTAAAAAAATAAGGCATTTTAAACATGCTACTAAATCAACCAAAACAAAAACAAGTGTAAAATATGTAAGAGCAGAGTCTTACTAGAAAATTGAATAAAATAATTTATTTACAATACTCTTCTGCATTAATGAACATTGATGACTGCCTGAAGTTGATACCAATAAAAGAGGCAAGTACTGAGAAATATTTTTTGTTCTAAAGATAAAAGTCGAAAAAAGATTCATCAAGCAAATTATATACTGGTAATAATAGAGACTACCAAGCAATTGAGGATACATGGAACAAAGTTGAGTAATGGAAAAACAATAAATAAATCCTGCTTTCAAGCAAATTTTACACTGGTAATAATAGAGACCAACAAGCAATTGAGGATACATGCACATGCAAAAGTAAGAAAATGGAAAAACGATAAATAAACCCTCCTTTCCTTTATTTGGTCAATAAGAAAATGGAATTTGTATATGATGGAAGGGCTACTGGTTCTAAAACTTATCATTTTAAGGAAATCATATGGAAGAAATGGTTTCCACAACTGCTATGGTACCTAAATTTACTGGAAATGAAATGGTTGGGAAACAAACTTAAACACTGCTATTTTTGTGCAAAAAGTATATCCAAAGCCCTAAGAAAAGGCCCATTTGCATGACATTTCCTGTTTTTCTCATCTGCTGGCAAGATGAGCCATAATGCAACCACAAAATTTGGACTAAATCAAAATCCATTTTTCATACCTAGATTATCCAAACCATCTTCCACAGAAGCACCATCAGCAACAGACTTCCTATTCTCTGAAGAATAAAAAGGACATGAAAATACAAATCAGACATTTTGTTGAAGGCAAACATATACTGCATGAAGCAGAATTTGTGAATTTCATACCATAATAGGAGAACAGGTTATGGTGTGACATATATGATGCTATATCAGTTGTCTCCTCAAGTCTCTTTCTTTTCTTCCTCTTCATGAATCTATCTCTTCGCATTTGACTTGAAAATGGAAGTGATTTGGTACCAACATTTTCTGACATTAACCTTCCAAATTCAAACTCCTTCCTTTCATCATCTTCTGCAATTTCCCTTTCATACTTCAATGCTTGAGACTGGAGCTCCTTTATTTGCAGTTCTAGCCATTTACAGCGCCACATAAGAGGACGTATGAATCTTCTCCAGTGAGCTGTCACCTTTCTCCTCCTGGAAAATTAGATAGACATACAAATGCAGATATATCATTCAGGAGAAAGCACATGCAATTGATGATTGTATGAAAATGTATTTTTTCATGGTTTCACATATTTTTTAATGCTACCCCAGATATAAAATTAAATTTTTCATAAGAAACATAAATTTCAATGCCACATAAATGAAACCAAATTATAGATTACCTCATTCGAAATGCATCACCGTATTGGTCAAACTCAAACAGGGAAGCATTGCCACCACAAAACCGGGAGTCAACTTCATCAGTGTCCATCACTGAGTAATCCTCTGTCCTGGTTATTGTATCGTCAAAAGAACTTGACTGTGAATTCTCAGTTGCATCCTGGCAGTCAATTTCAACTAGTCCAACATTGCTAGGATTCCCAGGATCAGTTATATTTAGATCCTCATTCTCACTTCCATTTGTGGCTGTGATTTGCCCAACCGATAATGCTTCCATGTCAAACATGTTCTCCTCACAATTACTCGTGCAAGGCATAAGATTATCTTCTGGGTTCTGATGGATACTTCCATTCCCATCATGCAATGAAACTTTCACTGGAGCTTCTGACCTTGGCTTCATATCCAATTCAGGACCCATCATGCAATTTCACTTGAATATGGTTCATTCCATCTAGCAATCACAATACCTACAACTCCATCAGCATCAATATCGATTACAGAAACATTAGCAACTATATAAATACAAAACAGACTCCAAATTCATAGTGATTAAAATAACGTAGAACTACAAATTTCCAATCAAAGATTTCAAGTTGCAAAACCCCAAAAAAATATTAACAACCGCATATGAGCCATAAAACAAATTGAAGGACCCAAACAACTTTAAACGAAAAACCGCTTTTCCCCCGACCTTCTTATGTTCCGAAAGAAAGATTGAAACTTGCAAGGTTTAAACACATATCTACCCATAGCTAACCCATAAATTTTATCAAGACAAAAGCTTTTCAAACCAGAGAACAACACTACCTACAAAAACATAGAAAATCAAAAAAGAGACACCAAACAAATCAGAGAAACCACCACCACCACCCCCAACCCCACCCCCAAAAAAAAAAAAAATTATATGTAAAGCATAACTCTAGCGATGGAAATAACATTCTGTGCCACAATAAAGAAGAAAACTGATAAAAATCTTATGGAGAAAAAACATGAACTTTATAAAGTTTAGCAACTACACGAACTGATCACGCCATTCTAATTCCCTCAATTCCGATGTCAACCAAAAACCCTGAGCCCTAAAACACAAAAATTAGACAAGAAAGAAAAAGAGACCTGGAACTTTGAGCGAGTCTTTGATGGGTGAGGCAGAGAGTAAAGCAAGCACACGTTAACACCGTCGCCGGTGAGAGCCGACCGGAGTGTGGTGATGAGATGACTGGTACGGAAGAACTCTTCCAGTGTGAGTGGACGACGACGATTATTAGGTGTGAATTTGTGGGACTAAAGTCTCCGTCTCTCTACAGACGGTCCGATGTGGTCTGATCAAATCAAGATCATTCGTCTAGTGGGGTCCAATGGGTTCACGTGTTCTTTCTGGGAAGGCCTTGTTTGGCAATTGCTTATTCACCAAGAAAAAGTCTTTACTGCGTCCTTTACATGGAATGATGGGAAAGTAATTGGATTCTCGCTAATATGTGTAGTTTTACTCAACAATTAATTTTTTGGGGAATAAAAAAAGTAAAATTAAGTTGACTTTTTCACTTATTCTATATGAAAAATAAATAATTAAGACATTAAATAAATTCAAATTTCTTGTTTACTATTTATTTCAAAAGAAAAAATATAACTATTGTGGAAAAAATGCTTTTTTATTTTTTTTTTCAAAACACTAGCATTGTACTTTGGACACTTAGTATTTGCAATTTGTGTATAATATTTAACTCATTTGTTTTATTTATTTAGAAAAAAAAATTGTGAGAAAAAGTTGAGTTTAAAAAAAAAAAAAAAAACCTTTTATTATTTTTGTTAGGAAGAAAGCATCAAATATGATAGAATAGAGTTTTCCTAATTTTGATTTATGTTATTTTAAAAATAAAACATTTACCAAAATTCCAGGGTTTTTCCCAAATACTCCAAAAAGTAGGAAAACGACAATTCAGTTCGATCGTAAAGTAATCAATCAACCAGATGAGTCAGACTGTCTGTCGGATGTAAGAAGAGTAGTTGGCTGGGCGCGTAGAAAATAAAACCTCTCCCTCTTATGAAACATAAGCCAAAGCCAAAGCCAAAGCCACAGACCCAGGATTTCGGTACTGATACCCCAACGTGCTAGAAATCCAAACCTTAAATTCCTCAAAAATCTTGTTGCCCTGGCCATCTACGAGCAAAACCCATTTGACATCAATGGCTTTTTCACCGATTTTACTTACCATTTTCATCGTCGTCTTCCTCACCATCACTGCCATACCACTCACCCACTCTGTTCCTTTTGTTGTTTTGCATGGTAATTACTTTCATCTTATTGATATTCTCTGCAATTTCATGGGTTCTGCAGCTTTTACTCTTCTTCTCTTCACTATGTATTTTGTCCATACCCACTATGATGTTTTGAAAGTTTTGTTTTTTAGAATTGAACTTGATGTAGCTATAAAGAATTTTAGTCTTCTACTGCAATGAATGTTATTTCTGCTTAGTTGTGTGGCAAAAGTTCTGTTTTTTCCTTTTTTCATTTTCTTTTCTTTTTTCTTTTTTTTTTTTTTGGGGGGGGGGGGGGGGGGGGGGGGGGGTGTGTGATTCAGACTTACTGCGTAATTTTTGTTTTTCTAGTTTTCGTTTAATTTCTTTTTTTTCTTTTTTTCTTTTTTTCTTTTTTTTTCCTTTTTGGGTCATTGAGCTTTTTCGTTCTCCGCTATTTTGCCAGTTCTTGTATTAGGAAAACAGTGTTGTCTATAGCATATGCCCCAAGGATCATTGTCTTAATGGAAAATAGTTCTGGAAAAACAATGGGTTAAAATTTGACCTTTTGGTATCATATTCTGTGGTATGTACTATTATTTCCATGATTCCCTTTTTGTGGATCTTAATAAACAGCAGAGCTGTTCTTGATTAAATTTGATAAACGTATTATGAAACAATAGAATTAGAAGTCTCAAACTAGCATTTCTTTTTCTTTATCTTTTACTCAATTTTTCAGCAACCAAATGGTGGCCCTGTTTCTGTTGTTTTGATTCTTAACTCATAAGGAGAAAAAAGAATGAAAATGTAAACTCCTCAATTTAAACCACTGTTTTTTGCATTTCTTGTACAGGCATTGGAGATAAATGCAGAAATCGAGGAGTCACACGTTTTACTAAACTCCTAAGCAAGTGGTCTGGTTCTCAAGGATATTGCATGTAAGCTCTCATATTTTACATATTTTATTTGTAATGACTAAAACATATAAAATTCTACTTGTACATATAATTACTTTGAGTTTTCTTCATTACCTGCAAAGATATTCCACTTTTTAGGCTAATATCCAGTTCATAATTTATAAACCTGCTACGCAAATTTTGAATGCAATGGTTTGTCTCTGCCTTTTTTTTCTTTTTTTTTCCCCCCTTTGCCTACTGCAGAGAAATTGGAAATGGTTCATGGGATTCCTGGACAATGCCTCTTTTGCAACAGGTAATTCTCGAATTTATATATAATAAGTGCTCTTCTTTCATTTTTGTTTTTTTTTTTTTTTTTTTTCTTGGGTATGATATTTCACTGTAGTAATTCGCTAATCATTTTGTAGTTTTGCTTGCAGACAAGTATCGTTTGTGAGAAGGTGGTGAAATATTTTTGGTAATACATTTTTATTCTTCTATTTTGGCAATTAAAGTATAACATTTTCTTAAGAACTTTCATTGCAATTTATAGGTGAAGAGCATGAGTGACCTAAGTGAGGGTTACAACATAGTTGGACTTTCTCAGGTGATATTTAGGTTTCCACTGTTTGAAGATTTCAGATTGTTTTGATGATTTAGTTGCATTCTAACATATAATATTACCTTCTGCTTTTTTTCAACAGGGTAATGTGATCGGTAGAGGAGTTATTGAATTTTGCGAGGGAGGACCTCCTGTAAGAACTAATTCAACGATTAAACTGTTACTTTTATTATTCATAATTTGATATTTTATTAGATTTTATGAATTAAACTATTTCTTAAGCAACACAACGCTATTGCCATGCACAAGTTTTACATGCATTGGCTACCCTGACTTTTAGTAATGACTAATAGAATTTCCAAAATAGTAACAGAGAAGATTTTATCAGAAGACGACTATGGAAAGATGCTAGCAAGAGTGTTGGTTTGAACCTAACATTGATCTTCTTGGAACAATTTGCATCATTCTGTTGTGGACATAAATTATAGCATATTAAAGATGGTTGCTACCATGCTAAGAATAGTTCTTTTGAAAATTTATTGATGGTCTGACCCTGGAAGATTTGGAACCTCAGAAATGGTTTATCATTTCAGCATCTTGATCATTGGTTTCCGTTGTTTTTTCTTCATTATGTTTTTATTTAAAAAATTTTTAAAAAAACCTATCTTTATATAACCATTTTTGATTTTGTACATTTTTCTCTGCATTGATCAATGATCCATTCATTTTTCTTTGTGAAACAGGTTAAAAATTTCATATCACTAGGAGGTCCTCATGCTGGTACTGCTTCTATTCCACTTTGTGGAGTACGTAGTTCTTGCACTTACCTTACTATATCTTCTTTTGATCTCTTGCAGTTATCTATTCAAGAGAATAGTAACTTTAAATTTTTATATAATTGGCTAATTTAGCACTTAAGATACCTAAATCATTATTATTGCATATTATGATAAATACATATTGGCCATTTTTCCATAAAAAGAAACAATATTCAATATGGATACAGTTAATATTGTTGGAGAATTATGCAATAAATGCTTTATATATGTATATATATATATATATATATATATAATTTTTTTTTTTCCTTGTTCTTGTCTAATGGTTATAGAGCATATAAAATATACATGTCCATACAAATAGAGATAAAAATATGTGACAGTATGGTTTGGCATATACTATTTTGCAGTCTGGATGGTTTTGCATTCTTGTGGACAGTTTAATCAAGTTAGAGATCTACAGCGACTATGTACAGGTTTAAACTTCTGCTTTTAACAATAATATTTCAAAGTACATGAGATAGAAAACACTCATGATTTCTGCACTGAGATCATTGTGACAGAGGCTAATGGTTCCGTATTACTATTTGTTCTCTCATTTATATCTTGTTAATTTCCCATTTGGCAATTTACCTCGTTTAAGTTTCTAGTCTTTGATGGGTTTGTAGGAACATTTGGCTCCCAGTGGCTATCTTAAAATCCCAACAGTGAGTATAATATTTGAGTTTCCTAAACACCTTTTCTTTTTCTTTTAGCCATTCAAATCAAAGGGTTAGTTGATATGTAGTAGTGCTCCTGTTTTTACTTCCATTTATACTTTTAATATCTTTGCTGCTTTCTAAAGATTGCATTTTTCCAGGATATTGCTGGCTATATTGAAGGATGCAAGTTTCTTCCCAAACTTAATAATGAGATCGTTAATAAGAGAAACGCCACCTACAAGGAAAGATTTGTGAGCTTAGAGAATTTGATACTTATAATGGTGAGTTCAAGGTTATACTAACCTCATGGCTTATGCTACAATTTAGTTTTACAAATTATTTCTCAAGTTCTGTAAGGCTTCTCTCTTTTCCTTTGTGTGCTAGAACAGTTTGAGGACGATACAATTTTGATACCTAAAGAAACCTCGTGGTTCGGATATTATCCCGATGGGGCCTTTTCTCCTGTTTTGCCTGTGCAAGAAGTAATTTTAATAATTCAAAAAAATATTTTTCTGCTAAGCAAGTTTCTATTTATCAATCTAATGGTTGGTTATTTTATGTAACATGCTTGGAATCCTACAGACCAAGCTCTACACTGAAGACTGGATTGGTTTGAGAACATTGGATGAAGCTGGGAAAGTTAAATATATAAGTGTTTCAGGCAATCATCTGGCCATCTCTCAGAGCGACATGAAAGAGTATATAGTACCTTACTTGGAGGACCAGGAAGCATCATCAAAACCGCTGATTATAACGAAGACTTCATCTTTCAAGTGGCTTTCATCAATCTGGAACATGTTTTTGGGCGTGGCTGAGTACACAGCGGAGGATGGCCAGCTGTTACTGCACAATGCTGTGTAATCAAGTTGCAGAGTGCCCACCATTTTACTCGTGAAGGAGAAAAATGAGAAGACTGGATTTGAGGAAGAAAGAAGAAAGCAGAATACTTTGTTGAGAACGATTAGCACCACGTGTACCAAAATTGAGTCTTTAGAGGTTACAAGCTATGACTATGAGAGTCTTGATATTCATGACTTGGTTGTGTCCGTTAATGGTATAATGCTAAAACATGTTTGGTGCTTTTAATTGTCAAGAGTGGATAATTCGGCTTCTTATTGGGAATATTACATTTTGGGAATGTAAAATAGATGGAATATTTTATCAGAATCTAAAATATAAATGCCTCATCAAAACTGTGAATTCAACCATGGCGGCTGGTCAACTGGTGGCCGACCACAACAATAATTGCAAATTGTACAGAAAAAATTTCACAACTCGGTCGCAGTATTTGCGCACGTGGGATCGCTGTTTTTCTATGTGGTTTACCGTACGCAAGATAATTTCCAATCATTGTCTCTTAAGTGGAAGAAGATATATTTATTTATCATCCATTACGTAATTATAAAGTTTTTTTTTTATTTTACTGTAATATAATATTATAAATAGGGATAAAAATACGTATATACATATGAATTTTATTTATTGCATAATACAATTTTTATTTTCCGTCCTGCTCGGCCCAAAATAGAACACCTTGAATGATAAAATCCCATCAGAAAGAAAAACCAAAAATAAATGACAAATTATTGTCCAGTCTCAAACAGCTTTAAAATTATATTATTATATAGAAGAGATTGCCACAATGAATACAGACAACCAAAAAAAGAAAAGAAAAAATGAAATATAATAATAAGATACAGCTTTTTTAGCATGATCCCCAACCTAAAGTCGTTTAAACCTGTAACCTTTTGATACAAAAGGGGTAAGTTACTGAAACCTAAATCAACCAGATTTATGCCTAACAAGGAAATGAGATTCAGCACAGAATAGTTACAGCGCTTGGTAAACTTTCTTTTACACGGGGATTGCAGAAAGCAGCAGTTGGTTCTCATGATGGACTATGCTGCTGTCCAAGGGCCTCATACCAGGCGTGCAGTTGAGCTGAAATTCATCGGTATTCCCTAACAGGAGATGTCTTGCTGAATAGCATCCTTAAATCTTTTTATAGCGATGATTCTATGTGGTGATGCTCAAGATTGCGAAGCACGATTCTAGCAAAAATTTTGGCTGCAAGCGGAGCAGTTGCTGCTGCTGCAGCTGCCCGAAGAACACGTGCAGCTCCTGCATTCTGCATTAGGCTCGCATGATGCATTGCATGCCGACCACCAGGAATGGTAAACTGTAGTTGAAAGAGTAGAGCAATAGTTATCGAAAAATCAGAAAAAGAACTAGTACACAGTAACTCGAAATGTGTATGAGAACCATGCAAAATAAAAAATCGACATGCTCAAATTACCTGCAGAAGAGCAAATGCAGCACATGCCTTGAGTACAGATGATGGATTTCGTAGCATGGCAACAAATCTTCCAATTTCAGCTCCACTGCAGAGTACAATACCAAGTAAAACGATTTAGTTTCTCAAAATAAAAGCAGAAACATTTCTGGAACATAGACACAAAATGCAGTTGATTATCATGTTAGTGCAAGACAAACTTATGTAACAGCAACTTTGTTTATTAACATAATGTATCAGCAGATATGAGGGAATAGTAATTAGAGTAGAAAAGTAAGTATTCCAATCATAGAATTGCTCAGTAATTGGACCAGAAATAATGAATTAAAGGACATAGGGGGAAAACCTGCATCTAAGATGTCCTGCCTCCTGAATACGAGCTCCTTCTGTTACTTGTGCCAATGCTGCAGGTGCTGATGATGCAGCGGCAGCAGAGAATGATTGTGGATCAGAAAATTTTAGGACAAAAGATTCAATGTTTTTTAAAGCCATCCTTCTAGCCCCGTCTAAGCTCACACTCTTCGAGACACTTTCTGATGAACTTCCGATCAGTGCATACTCATCCATTCTGCAGAAAGTATAGAGTAATTCAATAAATAGGCATGCAAATTTTCTGTGCTCAATACTTGTATATCAAATTTTACTTTGCTGGACACTTCTGTTGGTATTATGACAAAAGAGCTTTATTGATACTATGGCATCCTTAATACTCCTTGCACGTGCCATACAGGAAATTTATCCTAATAATTGAGGCATGTTTATGGCTTGATAACTAAACAAAATAAGTTTGTCAAGTGAAGCAAGGCTGCAATAATTACCTTCCATCAAACATGTATGCTAATGCCAATGCAGCCATGAAACGCGCCATCTTTGATACTGATGAAGAGCAAAGATGAACTAGTGCAGGAACTCCTCCTTCCTCCACAATACGGAGAGCATTACCAGGGTTAAATGCAAGATTCCAAAGAGCTCCTGCAGCAGTTTCGTGGACATCCTGAAAGTGGAAATTATAATTGAGCCCAAATCAGCTATTCCCTCCTATGGCAGTAAAAATTTTGACAGAAAGCAAGAACACAAACTTGTCCTATATATGCAGTATGCCTGAAAAACTTACACACATATCTCCACATATAAAAAGACTAAAGCAGTTTCCTCAAGTTCACATTTTCAACATATGTAGATCACAGACTAGTGAGAAATGATAATAAATCTTGAACACATAAGAGGTTAAAGAATCTTTATAAACAAAGAACTTATAAAATTTTCATAGTAATACCGAGGAAAGAAAATGTAAGAAAATGAAATGCTTACTGCAGTGTCAGAGCGTGCCAATGCAATCAAAGGCGCAACCCCTCCTTCTCGTCCAATTGCAATGCTACAACAACAAAAGTAAATAGCTTAACTACTAACAGCATAATGAAGAATAAGTATTACTTTTATACAAGCACAGACGAATCACATTGAACATCTAGGCATGATTAGCTATTGTGAACATGAAAGCTTTGCAAATAAGTAATATAGTATGCCAGACCTACCAAAACCAAACACAATTATAGATCCTAGTAGTGTCATTGACAATTTTCATTACCAAAACTAAAACAATCTCTGTTTTGAGAACTTTTCCACTTCATTAAATCTGATGTATTAGATCCAAGCCACATTCCAAATCTGAGTTCCAAATCCT
The DNA here is from genome assembly GCF_031755915.1 of Ziziphus jujuba. Lineage (NCBI taxonomy): Eukaryota > Viridiplantae > Streptophyta > Magnoliopsida > Rosales > Rhamnaceae > Ziziphus > Ziziphus jujuba. The sequence goes on along the minus strand of NC_083385.1, from coordinate 6,849,675 downwards.
TAACAAAATTCACAACTATAATGCACTTACAGCTGTACACGACATGCACATTTTCAATAAGTTGAGAAAAGTAATCATTATTTTTGTCACCAATGCTAAATGCTAAAGAAGACAACATCCAGGATCAAGTGTTTGAACATCAGATGGTATATATTTAATATTTGATGCAATATTAAAGTAGTATCTGGAACAAGACATTCAACGTATTTGCTAAATATTTGAGCACTAGAGCTTCAAATTTTTTTACCCTCTTGCATATTGTTATACACAGAAAATAGAGCATATTGTGTCACGCCAATAGAGATGCATCAAAAGCCCATATGGATACTGGACATAGCACACAGCTCAATGAGATAGATACAATGTTCAAAAGTAAACTACTAAATCACTTTGAAAAAAATAGTAAAAGAAGGAGCACAAATGGACATACCTATTTGCTTCTGAGACTGACAATCCCCAAAGAGCACCAGCAGCCCTCTCTTGTAGACCTGGAGAGGCATTTGAGCAGGATTGTGCAAGAGCAACCTAAATAACCCACATGAGATAGCATAAACATACAGTTAAAACATATAAATGGCATAACGAGACAACAATTTGAACCACATATATAAGCATCAATACACACATGAGATAGCTCAGCAGACCATCTACCTTGTATACTCCATCATCTATGCATAATATCATAACAAATGGAAGCCTCAACTAAAAATATCAGTTACTTGAATATAAAATAGAATGAAATTCTCTTTGTTTTCTTTGTAAGAAATCTCAGCATTACTGAGACTGGAGGTAGATTTTTTTTTTTTTTTTTTTTTTTTTGGGTGAAAGACTGGTGGTAGATTAAATAGCAAAACTGCACAGAAACACACAACTTTAATTCTGTAAAAGGCATTATACATAGTTCTCCACCATGAAGCACCATTTTATTGTTGTTAACTGTCTACGAGGATATCATGGACTACAATGACTAAAATCGAATAGTTAAATGCATTACCAATGCTTCAACACCGCCAGCTGCTGCAATTGCTTCCCGATTTCTGTCATCAAATGAAAGGTTCCACAATGCACCTGCAGCTTCTTGCCTGTTTGGAAAGCACATATGATGATAAATACTAGTAAAACCTCACTTGGATGATAAACAAATTATTAACATTTTAATAAAACATCAATTTTACCATTACTAAAGTAGAGATAATAATAGAGGAGACAACAGCATTAGAAACAAAGAAACGAATGCATCCATAACATTACAGAGTAGTTTGTTTAAAGAAGAATGTAAATATAGAATCCACGGTTTTCTACCTAACACCTTCGTGGGGAGATTGTGTAAGCTGTACGAGTGCTTCAAGAGCACCTGCCTCCTGCCCAACTGCAGCATTATTACTATTACTATCTCCATGAGCAGCCAAATTTGCCAAGGCACGCGCAGCCTGGTTTACAGAAGAAATGGCATTAACTAGTTGCCCAAAGATAAAAGGAGGAAAAAAAAAAAAAAAAAAAGAGGAACACATGTACACCCTCATATGTGAAAAAGAGAACAAAGAGAACCAAAGAGAAAGACAATACACCAGTCACCACAAGCAAAACCTTGACAAGCTTTGTGTCAAAGGCAAAGCGATGAAGATCATGTTTGGAAGATTTTTATTTTTATTTGCTTTTGCACATATATACTTGTCCATATGTTTCAACTATCTATTGCATAGTTGCAGTAAAGGCTTTGTCATATGGTTGTCACATTGTGTTTTACTATACGGTAACATCAAATAACCCAACACAACCTAGAATAATATAAATAAATTAAACAGATAAACAAAATCTATGTAGTAACTCCAAACAATTAACAAGTAATGTCAAAACAAACAACATAGAATTCTGATATTTTATTTGTAAGCACATCCATGGACATGCAATATGCCCAGGGACATCAGTACTCCCATTCAGGAGACTGTACAGAGGAAAGTACTGCTACCTGCTCTTGCACTCCCTCATACTTGCAGTTTCGAGCAAGCATCACCAAAGCATGCACACCACCTGCCACTGCAACCTCTGTGCTACACTCATCGTCAGCTGCCAAGTTTGCAAGTGCACCAGCTGCACGTTCCTGGAACACATATATGAGAGGAAAACCACATATTTAGTCATCTCACAGCAGCACTGATAAAAAATGCATGAGAATGAGCACTGTATTTTAGCAGAGAACGAATGCATCGCATGAAAGGAACATACCAGAACTCCATCACCATCAGAGGACCATTTGAATATAAGATCAACTAAAGCTTTTACCCCACCAGCCTCAGCAATGGCACTCTGAGGAAAATCTCATTTATTACATATTTGTACTTAAGCATATACAATACATGATAAATCCAATAGTGAAAAAGATAAAAACCTTATGCTCTTCTCCAACAGAAAGATTCCATAGGCCTCCAGCAGCCTCTTCAGCAACCAGCCTGTTCATAGACCTTGCTAAACCAGCAAGAATATTGATTCCTCCTTCTTCAGCAACAGCTTTTGCAACACTGGAATGTACAGACAAATTTGCTATAGCCTATACAAGTAAATGTACAAGGAGGAAAAATAGAGTTAATCTAATTTCATATTTGTGCATAAAAATCAAATTTCAATGAAGATCATTAACTGTGTCTGAATGCAGGAGTTACACTTTATTATACAATTTACCAACCTATTCACATTAAGCTACAAACTAAATGAATCATAACAATCAATTAGATTCCTGCATTCACACAAAGTTCTACCTTTGCAGCCTCTGACTGGAGTCCCTCCCGCCAAGATTTGGCTAGGTTCAAAAGGAGGTGTATACCACCATCTTGCATAACAGCTTCAGCCCTTCCATGATGTATGCTAGTATTTTCATCATCAATCACAACAAAAGTAGCAAGCCCTGTAGCTGCTCTTTCTTGGACATCCTCTTGTGAACTATGCATTAAATTGAGCAGCAGTGCAGCACCTTGCTTGAGCCAAAATTCATCCAAACCTTGTTGATTGCTCTCAGCAATGCGCAAAAGAGTAAGAGATAGGATCCACTCAAGCCAAGTCATCATTTCATCCAATTTCTTATCTTTGTTCCTTGAATTCCTCCAATCCAGGAACACATTTCTTCCCTTTGGGGTAACATCGACAAATAAAGATGCTATATCTTTCAAAATATCAGTAAATAGGGCAAGTAACAATTTACCTTTATTTTTGCTGGAAGCAAAATTGACGTCCTCTTCTAAAACTGGACAATTCAAGGCACACAAAACCTTCAAGCTCTGTGAGGATGATAATAATCTTGAAACAGCAGTGGGGCCAATATCACTTCTTGAAACGTCTAACCCAGTTAAATTAGGCAGCTTATGCCAATGATGTGAAACCACACCCCACTTCATATTTGAAGTCCCAGCAACCGAGAGGAAGCGGACTGATAATACATTCCCCAATGCTATCTCATCCACATTCAGACAATCTATGAACCCAATATCAGTCAATTTAGGACAATGCTTCGCCAAGGCGTTAATTGCTTCACCATGAACATCCCTAATTCCAGAAAGCCGAAGCTTCTTCAATTCAAAACAGCAAAGAGCTGTTGCTTTTATAGCATCGCTACTAATCCTTTCACAAAAATCTGGTCCAAGCTGGAGGCTTTCAAGTGCCTCATGCCTTGCCACAATCACCGAAAGAGTAGCATCGGTTATTTTTCTGCAATAGTCACCGCTTATTTCACGCAAATTCCGAGCTTGAAGATGTATTATTGCATCAGCAGATTCCGCCCCACGGAACCTAAGCTTCTGCAGATTCACACACCTTGAAGCAAGTGAAGCTGCCATTGCAGCATCACATTTATGGGCACGAAGATCCAAAGAGGTCCACAGACAAGGAGATACACCAAGAACCCTCCATGTCCGACATGTTGATGATAAGCTTGCCCTGTCACGATAATTCAGACACGAAAACAACTGAATTACTGTATCATCAGGCAGACCTGTCCAATCAACAACCCCATTTCGCTCCAAGCTCGAAACCTCATCTTCAATTTCGGGATAGCTCGGAAAAACCACCTTCTCCTTACCCTTCCTAGCCACCTTCCGCCGCACCCTACGATTCATATCTCTGCCAATCTACATAGACCCAGAAACCAATACCATTCACCCACTAAGACCCAAATCCAATAACAACTGAAGGCAACCTCAAAAACCCAGAACCATATATCTTTTTAACCTCAAATAACCCAATCCCGAAAACCAATAAACGAACACAAACAAACCCCAGTAACCAATACTCTATCGCCCCTAAAACCCTATCACATAGAATCCCAAGTCCGGAGGTATTTCAAAGCTGATGCTATTTGGGTTTTTTTGTGTACCTTTAAATCTTCAAGCTTTAAGCTTTATGGGATTGCATTGAAGAAGCTTCAATGGAGGTTGTAATTGATGAGAGGTAAGCAAGAAAAAAAGGGAGAGAGAGGAGACAAAAAGCTGAGGAAGGGTCGGAGAGAATTCAGGTGTTAGAATGATAATACAATGATACAGAACAAAAGCCAAACCCTCAAACCATGTATCTACCCCTCCCCCCCTATTTGCCTTTTGTTTTTTGTTTGTGCAACCAAATGACAGAGGAGAGAGAGAGCGTCTCAGAATATAGGAGGAGGAAATTTGGAAATACAATTCACAGCATTGAGGTATGATGAATCGGAGAAGAATAACTTGAGACTACATCAATTAGGAATAGGAACCACCATTAATCATTGATCATTCATCCTACGCCTAAGTCAACATCTTATACTTGCAATTTTGATTAACAAAAATACTTTGAATTTTTTACTTTTATTTTACACATTCCTAGTATTCATAAATATATATATATAGTATATGATATGTAAAAATAAATTTTGCATAATGTCGGCATATATAATATATGATATGTAAAAATAAATTTTGCATAATGTCGGCATATCTTATAAATATTCGTTTGTATTTTCATAATTTTGGAAACTGTGGCATAATGGGATTGTATTTTCTAAATCTATATCAGCTTGAAAAATTAGTTTGAGATTGAGCAAGTTTTTTAGCAGTACTTTATAATTTTTGCATAAGTGCATCATATATTTCTTTTGTTTTTGCACTTGGGTTTTCTAATTTTATTTTGATATTACAAGCATTTGAATTATTTAGATACATTCTTTTTTTTAACATATGAAGAGTTGATCATGTGGGGATAACTCAGTAAAATTCATTATTTTTTTCTACGATATTTTTACATCATTAATAATTCAAAATTAGGTTTATAGCTGAATTGTTTATGAAATATAGGTTAAAATACAAAATATTTATATGTATAAAACGAAGTGTAAAAAGTTCATAAGGATATTGATTAAAAATATGTAATTTTTGAAAGTGTATTTATTAAGAAAAAAAAATTTTCATTGGTTATTACAAAAAGTAATATGCATTAAGAAATTTGAGTCTTATTCGATACATAGATTATTTTAATTTATAATTGTTTGATTTAAATATATATATATATATATTTATATTTTATAACCCTCAAGAGTTTTTATTTTTCGAGCCATATAATTGTAGCTTGTAATAAAATTGAGGCATTAAAGTGATTGATATGTTGAAGAACTTAGATTAACATGAGCTTTAAATTGTATTATATATATATATATATATATATATATATATAAAGTGCTTTTAATTTGGGTTTGCTTGTTTGCTAGAGTTTTTATTTCTAAAATCCATCAAGAGTTGTGTCCTACTAAAAATGAAAAAAAGTACTCGATGTCTTAATTAACCAAGTCGGCCAATTTTCATATAGGTTTTATTTTCCTGGACTCCTAACTTATTCACATGCTTTACTTATCCTACCCTTAACACTTAAGCTCACATGTGGAACATATGACATTAAACTTTCAGTGAGTACACGTTTTAAAAATGCAAAAAAGCATTCAAAAAAACAAAAAAACAAAAAAACAAAAAACACAAAACAAGCAAAAGTACGCCCAATAAAATTTAATGACAAATATTGAGAGATTTGTATGAAAACACTACCAGTTATAGTGAAAACACTTTCACATTTAACTTTTTTATTTAAATTTTGATTTTGACTTTGAATTGGTTATTATACACCGTGATTGCATATCTTATACTAAAGTTTTAGATTGCAGTGAATTTAGTACTTAATCAAATTCAGTGAATATTGTTCATAAGGAAGCCAAAAAAAAAAAAAAAAAAGGGTTTGAAGGTGAATGAATATCTTACTAAACCCAAAAATATGCATTTTTGTTGGTCCAATACGGTGCAAAAAAGTCATACCAAATCTATAATATCTTCCCAATTTATTCATTTTTCATATCAATTTTAAATTCATATAGATCATGGAATCATCTGTTATTAGAAGCCAATTACGTATAAATATATAATTGTATTATAAATAGATACATATGCAGTTAAAGATTGAATAAAGAGGATATTCAGAAATATGGCTGGTTCTAAGAAAGACAATTTTAGATTTGTGATTTATAGGGGCTAAAGAAAGCACCATGCTTCCAATCGCAGATAGCCACGTAGCATACTAAATATCTTAAAATCATATCACATGCCAATTAATATTTTAACTAAGCTACTAATTATTCTATTCTTATGTCTGACATACGATGTAAATGCACATGTTATAAGATGTTAAAAAAATGTAAGTCCGTGGAGAAGTAAGGAGGCACAGATGAATATCAATGGAAGCCTTGGCTTAGACAGGAGACAATAGTTGTTTTATTCTTAAAAATTTTATTTACTTAAAAAAAAAAAAATGAAGGGATAAATGGAATGAATTTTGCCTGATTGGCAGCATAAATTCAACTGTCCAATCCATCGTAATAATTATGATGTGGTGTCATTTGGATCCAATCAATACGCCCCTATAATATATATCTGTATAAAAATACTTTTTTTTTTTGAAATACTAATATAATATATGAAACGTGTATATAAATTATATATATATATATGATTTCTTTTGATGAAAAAAATAATAATAATAAACTATGATTTTGAAAAAAGAAAAAACTATGCATCATATGGAATTCGTAGGATGAACAAGAAGAAGAAAAAAATAAAATAAAATAAAAGCATGGGAGGGGAACAGAAGAAGCTTGAGGGCGGTAACTCATCCTCCTCATCACCAACGGCGTCGTCGTCGTCGTCGTCGTCGTCATGTTTTTCACATTTCTGGTCCTCGGCACTCAGAGTGAAGCCCCTAACCCATCCGACGGAGGTCTCCGTCCGTACAAATTCAGGCGACGGTCTGGTTCGTCGGCTCGGCATGTTGGAACTCGTCCTTATTGGTGTTGGTGCATCCATCGGCGCCGGAATCTTTGTGGTAACCGGAACCGTTGCTCGTGATGCCGGCCCTGGTGCGTCCAAATTTTGTTCTTTCTTTCTTTTTTTAATTAAAAATATATATATATTTGAATGATTCCGACAACGCTCTGTTTATCGCAATTCTAAGATTGATAAAGTTCATCCTTTGGAGAAAAAAGAAACCAAAAAAACCATTTTTGTTAAATTAGAGGGGAATTATTTCTTTGTGGGAGCTAAGTATTACTCGAAAAGGTACTGATTATATTCCAATTTGTCACTATAGTTTTTTTCCCCTTCTTGCTTTACATGGTTTTGTAATTTTATCATAATATGGTAGCTAAAAACGCTGAAATCAGACCTCCATTTTCATCAATCGTACAAAATGGCATATGGGAAATACATATTACTCTAGTATCTATGAAAAGGGGATGGAAAATGGTGGGAAATATAAGAACTTTGACTGTTCTCTATCTGTTATTTGCTCACTTGTTTCTTTGAAACGAAGTTGATTTGCAGCTTCAAATGGCTTGCTCAGCATTTGTTATTGTGATGCAGGAGTCACCATTAGTTTCCTTTTAGCTGGGCTATCGTGTGTGTTAAATGCACTCTGTTACGCAGAGCTGGCTACTCGTTTCCCTGCCGTCGTTGGGGGAGCATACCTTTATACTTACTCGGCTTTCAATGAACTCACTGCGTTTATTGTTTTTGCACAATTGATGGTTGACTATCATATTGGAGCGGCTAGCATAGCCCGAAGCTTGGCGAGTTATGTAGTTACCGTTTTCGAACTCTTTCCATTTCTCAAAGATAATATTCCAGACTGGATTGGACATGGGGACCAAGAGTTTTTTGGAGGAGCTTTATCTATCAACATATTGGCTCCAATTCTGCTTGCACTCCTCACCATGGTTCTTTGTAGGGGTGTTGGTGAATCCTCTGTTATAAATTCATCCATGACTACATTAAAGGTGCGAAACCTCTGCTACAAATTCATTCATAACCACCTTAATATTTTTTTTTTTTTTTTCCCCCTTGAAGTTGATTTTTATATGTGAGACAAGCTGAACTAGCTTTTGTAAGCCAACTTTGCTGCAGGTTGTTATAGTTATTATAGTCATCTGTGTTGGTGCTTTTGAGGTTGATGTTTCAAATTGGACCCCTTTTTCACCGAATGGTTCTAAGGCAATATTGACTGGAGCTACTGTTGTATTCTTTTCGTATGTTGGATTTGATGCAGTAGCTAATTCAGCTGAGGAATCAAGAAGACCACAGGTAGACAAATTGACTGTGATTTGATATCTCTTGAGACCAACCAGCATAGCTAATGCGAATATTCTGTCATTTATATACTTTAAAACTCATCTAACGTTTTTTCTTTATTCTTCTTTTTCAACTTTGATGTTTCAGCGAGACTTGCCAGTAGGAATCATGGGTAGCCTTCTAATATGTATTTCTCTGTATATTGGTGTCTGTTTAGTCATTACTGGAATGGTGCCCTACTATTTACTGGGAGAAGATGCTCCACTGGCTGAAGCTTTTACATCCAAGGGTTTAAAATACGTTACCGTTTTAATCAGCATAGGTGCTATTGCTGGACTAACAACAACCCTTTTAGTTGGTCTCTATGTTCAGGTGAATCATTTCAGATTAATGACCTGATTGATGCACTTTCATCATGTTGCATGTGCTAGTATATATGACTGAACTTTTCTAATGACCAGTCTCGGTTATACCTTGGCCTTGGAAGGGATGGCTTACTGCCTTCCATATTTGCTAAAGTACACCCAAAAAACCACACCCCAGTTCATTCTCAAGTTTGGGTTGGAATTGTTGCTGGAACGTTGGGAGGGCTGTTTAATGTGCATGTGCTTTCACACATTCTGTCAGTTGGGACATTGGTAAGTTAATGTCCAATTCATATGCTTTACTAACGGTCATTCACCAAAAATGCTAAACGATATTAGACCTTTATTGCTTTGGTATGTTTGGTGAATTATCATTATTAATTTTTCTATGTTGCACCTCACTCCACTCCCATCTTGTTTCAGACAGGCTATTCTGTTGTAGCAGCCTGTGTGGTAGTTCTTCGCTTGAAGGATAAGACAGGAAGTCAAGTGTCTTCCTCAGCTTCAAGGGAAGGTGTAATCTGCCTGTCCACGATTGCCTGCTGTGGTTTTATTGCTGGATTGTTCTACCGTGTCAATGTTACATTTATTTTACTGCTTTTGGCTACTGTGGTGGCCATACTTGCTATTGTTGCTCTATACTTTCGCCAGGTGAGTATCTATCTGTGTTATATATATGTTATTCCATTTTGTTTGTTGCAAATTGCATGCACTTTTACAATGAAAAAACTTGTAATTGGGGGGAAAAGCTGCACTGGTTCCAGGATTATGCATTTTGTTTCTGAGAGTTGTTATGATAAGATCATTATGATCCGATCATTATGATCCCTTGCAGTAAACAACCGAGCCAAGATCATAAAAAGAAATTTTTAAGGCTAATTAGGTTTCTATCCCACCAGTTCTGAAGTGAGTCTAATCCTAAAGCTTCTTTATGAGTCTGATTTTGATTTCCAAATTTCTAGAAGTCACAAGTCTATTAGCTTTCAAATGGGAATAATGTCACTATAAAACAGCATGTAGTGCATTGGTTATATATTTTACTCTTGTTGTTTCTTCAAACCCCTTTGTTATTCTTGTGCCCAGGTTTATGCAGATCCACCGGGGTTTTCGTGTCCTGGGGTTCCCATTGTGCCTGCTGTTTGCATCTTCTTTAACATGTTTCTATTTGCACAGGTAAGCTTACATGGTTCCTACCGTTGATCCTGACTACATTAAATCTAAGAAATAAAATGTCAGAGTCAATAAGTAATGAATGACTTAATTCTAATTTGCAGTTACACCATGAAGCGTGGGTGAGATTTGTGATACTCAGTATTATATCAATTGTTGTTTACGCATTGTACGGGCAGTATCATGCTGATCCAAGTTCAGGTGAGACTATAATTTATCACAGAACACCTGGAGAAGAAGCTCCTTAAATCAATTCATTTAGAAATTTCACGTGCATCTCAGCAGTCCTGTTATTTGTCTGTTGTATCAAAATTATATTGTACTACATATTAGTCAGAATTTTTATTATTTTATGTATTCGATATTCCTGTAATAAAAATAAAATGTTACTGAAGCCGTTCCCCAAAAAAAAAAAAAAAAAATCCGAGGGCCTGCTAAGATTGGTGGCTTATTTAAGCGACTGAAAGCTGCAAAGAGCCGCAGCTAAGTCTTATGATGTGATTATTCTGTTAGAATTCATCATCACATATGTATACATATAAATATGTACATGTATATGTATTTGTAGGCCAAAAAACATGTTTATATATGTATAACATTTAGCTGTGACAATAAGAATGCCCCTAAATATCTTGTTATGATTTTTGAAGAAATAAATTTTTTTACCTCATTTATTTTTCGACTAATCTTTTGGCAAAGTGACTTGAGTTGCGGTGATTCAACAGGAGAAGAAAAAATAAAAGATTTGGTCAAAACTTGCCAGCTGTGTATGATCAAATTAGAATAATTTCATGTGTAGAATATAAAATCGCAAATGAATATAAGAATGATACCATGATACCATTATATTATATGAACACCCCCTCAGTTGAATTCTTTTACATTCCTTTTCGGAACATAACACCTGGAGCGTTATTGATTACTAAAGATCAATTTGGTATATTGAAAAGAGACATAGCTGAACAATAAAGCTAATTTTTTTTTTCAATCTACGAGCATAACAACATGGTATTTGATTCAAATTTCCAATTTCTATAGCAATGTTCTTCCAAACAGATCCTACTGGAACCGACTGCTGCTTGCCTTACTAATTTGAACTCTTCATTCAGAATTTCGATTTGAAAAAAATGAAGAAACCCCAAAGATTCAATATGGATGATGCAGCCCCATCATTCAATTGCATACAAAATCGGAGTAAAATGCGATAGTCCTCCTTTCGCAGTTCTGAATGCTCAGAAGTTCCACATCAAAAACTTCAAATTGTTTTGAGCTGAAAAAGGTGGAAGGTCCTACCTGTAGGAAATAAAGACAGTCTCTTATGAAACAATAAGACTAAATAGAAATGCATATGATGATCAACCACAGCATAAAAGAACAGAGAATGATGCAAAGCCACAACATAGAAAACTGCCAGTTTTCTGTATAATGAAATAAGAGATCTGAGACTGACTGGTGGTCCGAGTTCCGGTGGAATGATTATTCGTCTCCTTCCACCAGGTTTCATGTCGCGTATTCCTTCCTCAAATCCTGTATAATTCTATAGTTTAGCATGCAATCATAGATAAAGCACAAGTTTTTATTTCCATCTCAATAACAGTTCTCTTAACCTGGTACCAAGACATTAGTTCCCATGCGGATTCTTGCAGGAGAGCCTTGCAAGTATGTACTGTCAATCCGACGGCCAGACTCATTATAGCCAACGTAGTGGAAAGTCACCTGCAAATTACCTCATGTCATGGATAGTTCAAAGCTGAAAAGGAAAATTTCCCTTCCAAATTCAAGTAATTTTCATGATGTTCAAGTTAGGCATCAATCCTGTACTCTTTAATTCTAGACTTCATCTTCCAGAATCTTGGAGGTTACTGGAAAGAACATATAAAAGTAAAGGAAATTATTAACTTCTAAAGAAATTGAAAGAAAAACCTGTTGACCAGCCTTTGGGCAATCACCTTTACCAACTTCGAAATCTCGGTATATAAGTCCCGAGTCAGATTTGGCATAATTCTCGGCTGTTACTACCTTAACATCAAAACCTTCTCTAATGAAATTGGGAAAGTCTTCAGGTGCATTGTTTTCTCTCTGTATCCGCTTGTTCTGTTCTAGCAAACGCCTCTCATCATATGGATTCTTACTCTTTGTCTTTCCAAATGAAGATGATGTTGGAAACAAGCCTGTGGTGAACGAAACGAAAAGGATAAGCCTCCGCCTCAAGTTACTGTCACAATGTAATGTATGACCATGCTGTGTCCTGAACATGCAAAAGCAAGTTTCCATAAGAAACCGGGTATTTTTATTTTTTATTGCATTAGGTAAATTGAGAACGGATGGAAACTATTTCGATCAATTCATGATAGTCTAACCTGTCATCTCCCAAGCTGTGATTTGAACAGCAATTCTTTATTTGCCTAGTTTGAGCAGAGCAAATTCCTAGCATTGAAGAAGCAGAAAGGGTAAGCATGGAAAAGAGAAAAGTAAACAAAATAGTCATGCTTTGGCTGCTGAGATATCTTTAATACATTTACATTAAACCCCATGAGTTATAAAAATCTTTTTATTTACACTTCTTCTCATATGCCTGCTACCACTTGGTTTATTGAGAGACGCAAAATAGACAAGAGAAAGCTATAAGTTAGAGAGACCCAGTTGCCAAAGCAAGCAAAACCAAAACCTAAATTCATATATTAAAAGTCCCAACAATACAGTGAATGCAAAGGTGTTTAAATAGAATCCTAATCATAATTCATAATCAAATATGAGAGACTTGTTCCAGGGATTTATAGGAAATATCCAAAAAGCATAACTATAAATGAGAATGAGAATCTCCTTTGGTGTAACAATGTATATCAATTCGAGAGACGAGTTTGAGGCATTAACTTTTTAGCCTGCGAATTTTTGATGCAAAAAAAAGATATTTTCTAAAGCATAATGCTAACAAAATAAATCAGTGTTTTTTGAGCAAGAGGAAGTTACATAAAAATAAGAAAAGTAAATTCAATTGGAAAATAAATACAGTGGTACCCTGAAATTGAAAAGCGAGAAAGAAACTCTGGAGTTTCTTATTCCAGACCACAAATACATATGGTTGAAAATACAAAGACAAGAGGGAAAAATAATGAATGAGATTTACCGGGAAAATATGCCTTGCTTGTGGAAGAGAGAGTCGAGGAAATCATCAACATGGCTTTTTCAACTGGGGATTTAAGGTTTAGACCATGTACGCTGCTGTCAGAGAGAAATACCGACACAAACTGCTAAGACGTTTCCAGTTATTAACTGATGTTTATCTTCTCAGTTCGCTACCTGGTAAGGAGAAAATTTCACATTACTCCTTGCTTTTCTTATAATATCATTTATTGCTCCTTTAGGTTTCCTCAATTGTTATGGCAACCCCTGGAACAAAATTTATTTTTCATCTAATTGTCATTTCGTAAGCTTCAAATATGTGGTCCGAAATATTACAACAAATATTTAAAAACCAAAAATAAAAATAAAAAATTGCACAGAACACAACATGGATTGAGGTTATAAATGCATATAATAATTCTTTACCTTTTTTTTAAATATAATACTCGTCCCTTGGTTGAGATCTTAGTCTTTAACCAAAAGACACGGGCAAAATATTTCTTCGTTATTTATTTTTTGTTATGTGAAAACAATGTGTTTGCGAGCCCATTGAGGCCAAGTTTCGATAATTTAGTGTGATAACTAGAATCTCTTCCGGATACAAATGGGCATTTTGAGTTGCAAATTCAATACTTTTAGAATTTTTTTTCTTCTTAAATGAGATAAAATTCAAATATGCTTGATGATTTTACAGTTGGCTATGTTCTTTGAGTCTCACCCCTAGAAACGCAAATCATTGAAGCAATTGGTTTTAACTCATTCCAATGTTCCACCATTCCGGTTATAGTTTGTGCAACTTCTTTTCATTTTGCCAATAGAATCATCTCGCACTGGTTAAAGAAGGCAAAACAACATTCATAAAAATATACTGCAAGCATCATTATGTTGAACAAATATTTTTTTTTAGCTTCGTCTCAATGAAAAAAAGTAGAGAATTGTTAATGAAACTAAGCAACAAAATGCGGTGGAGCTGTTGAATGGATTATCTGATAGGGCTTCAATAACAGAAATCATACCACACCATGGTCATTAATGCTTCTCCAAACAGTTGCCGGATCCGGGGGATTAAAGAATCTCCACCTAGTGTGTAAAATGAAAATACTAGATACCCAAATAAAATACAAAAATATAGTAAGTATATCTTAGAGGGAAAACACATGGTGAAAACGTAAGATGAAGAATCTATACTACAATGTAAGCTTATTATATCACCTAAAACAGTTGGCTAAGCGTAACCCTCTTGATCTCTCCATTGATTCCGTTTTTTGAAGCCTGATTTGTTCTCTAAATTTTGCTATAAACTCACCAGCCTTCCTATCAACCTCATCAGAGTCTGTTGTTACTGAATTGTTCACAGAGACAGCATCTCCATCTGAGCTTGCTTGGACATTTTCAGTCTTACTCTCCAAATCTTCTTCAGACTCAACAGAAACATTCCCAGAAAATTGCTCCATCTCTTTCTTTCCTTTTTCAGAAAATGTTGGCTTTGGCATATTACAGGGAATGGGATTATCAAGATTTTGCTTACTGCTTCCAGTTCCCAGATTATCAATACTTCCATTTTTCTTTCTCATATGTCCAGTTTCAACATTGTTGTCAGTCTCTTCAACCTTCTGAGCACCAGTTTGGCTTCCCTGCCTCTTTCCATAATCAGTCATTCTACTACTTCTAATTGTTCTGACTGATTTTCCCCTTGATGATGTAGCTTTGCTGAAGCTTGCAGATTTCATTTCCTCTCTTCTACCTCCACCTAAATCCTTCAAGCGAGCTTTGGAGCCTCTTAAATCTTTCTCATCCAAAGAACTATAACTATATCCCCTCGAATGCAACGTGCTTGATGAAACTTTCTCATTCTTTGCATTTGGCGGTGACGAATCTTTTTCATCTAAAGAACTATAACTGTATCTTCTTGAATACAATTCACTCGATGAAACTCTGCCATTCATTGGTTTGGGTGGTGATGAATCTTTATCATCTAAAGAACTGTAACTGTAGCCACTTGAATGCAATGAACTCGATGAAACTTTGACATTCATTGGTTTTGGTCGTGATGGATCTTTTTCATCTAAAGAACTATAAGCGCATCCTCTTTCATGCAATGAACTCGATGGAACTTTGTTATTCATTGGTTTTGGTGGTGATGGCCTTGGAGAAGCCGAAGGAGAAGATCCTTGAGAACTCATTTCTTTTCCTGCATCTTTTATTTTCGAGTTCGATTCTTCTGAAGAAATCGAGTCTGATGAAGTACTCTTTTTAGGCGAGGAAGATGTGGAACTAGCTTGAGATGAGAAAGACACCGTGGACTGCAAAGACCGTGTCGTGGTGGATTCAAACTGAGCTTCATCAACAGAGAGTGGCCTAAAATGTGAAGGACGAGCAACAGGACTAACTTGTTGTTCTGATGTGGAACTAGCTTGAGATGAGAAAGACACTGTGGACTGCAAAGACCGTGTCGTGGTGGATTCAAACTGAGCTTCATCAACAGAGAGTGGCCTAAAATGTGAAGGACGAGCAACAGGACTAACTTGTTGTTCTCTCATTTCCCTCATTCTGGATCTCGAACGCCACGGAACTGGGGAAGGTGATGAGAAAGTTTCATGAAACTTAGGTTCTAAATATTGAGGACCGAAATCACCGAACTGACTATTTCTACTGGTAACAGAACTTTTAGACGAACCTTGGGAATCTGAACCAGACTCACTCCCATTAACAAATCGAGGACTATCACATCTTCTTGTCCTTGGTTTCAAGCTCCGTACAGGCAATCCTAATGGCTTGTAATCAACTCCCGATCTGGATTCACCCCATTCACCAACAGCTAGATTTGGTTGAGCTACAACCACCATGGATTCACCCTGAAAGTACTGAGAATTCCAAGCCTGAGTCAGGTTTCTTTCATCTAAGGCAGATGAATTTGCAACACCATTTTCAGAAAATGGCAAATTGGGTCTGCACTGTTCATCAACAAGAGGGCTTTCCTTGGACCAGAAAGTCCTGGGATCTTCACCAAAAAAACAGTGACCATTCTTTCTTTGACTTACTATTTTCTCATCAGACCCATATGGGTTTTCATACCCATCTTCAAAAACTGAAGAAACATGAAACATTCTAGACATATCAGATTGTAAATTGTCTATCCTTGAGTGTCTTTCACAGTCCGTTTCAACATATCGTCGGCTAAACAAACCGTATGACACAGCAATGCCAATGAAAAGAAGGTGAAGAAGCTCCCAGAACTTGGTGATTACAGATTCGTTGATAAAGTCAGGAGCTTGTGAAGGGAAAAGCGGTAGGATAATGATAAGTATGGCAAAGAACAGAGCTTTACACAAAAAGTTCATATAGGACTTACCTCGGTTAATGGGGTGGTTTTGTTGAACAGCTGAACCCGGAGCTGCATATGAAAAATGGACTTTTCTGTAAGGGTTTGCATCCTCCATTGATGAAAAAGCGAGCTTTAGCTGAAATTTTGGAGTTTGTGTGAAATGGAGATAGGTGAAGGAAGGAAGACTTTGAAGCCAAGGAAAAGAGAGAGAGTGAAGAAAAAAGTGTGATGGGGGTGGTGCTGTAGAATTCAAAAGTGACAATCATTATGACCGTTTTGGCTTAAAAGACATGAGTGCCCCTGGATTTTGTTGGTTTTTACACCAAATTCCTCAAATCTCGTCCGTTCTTTTCGGATATGCCATTTTTATCAGGTTTAAACGCATTCTATATTTTCTACCAAACTGCGTAAAACGACAATAAAACACAATTCTTGCTCTCCTTAAAGTCTAGGGCTGAGCAAGGTTGTTCAGCACAAAACTCCATTGATGTTGTTTATGATTTAATTTCATGATTTGGTCTTGTTATAATAAGAAAGTTCTTTGTGTGACTTTGCAGCCGAAAAAAACAAAAAAAAGATATATATATATATTTTTATATGACTTTCTAATGCTTCCAAAATAATAAATACTAGACTCTAACGGAAAGACACAGGAAGTAAATGGAGAATTTCACAACTTTGAGTCAAAATGTTCTTTTCTAAAAGAAAGAAAATATTAACTATAATGTAACTTCTCATATAGTCTTCTTCTTCTTCTTCTTAAAAGGGCTCAGATCCTTTGGAAAATTGCATTACTTTAAAAGCATAAACAGTTATTTTATTAATAAAAAAAATTATAAAAATTATAAAAATTATAAAAAAAAAAAAAAAAAAAACAAGAAAGTAAGTTAATCGAACAAATTAGGGAGTTAATTAATTATATGGTACCATTGACCAGGAAAAAAGCCAGTTTGGGATCCAAAATACTAATACTAAATTCTAATGGAAATATACAGGAACTAAATTGAAGAATTTCATAACTTCAAGTCAAAATGTTCTTTTTTAAAGGAAATAATTTTTTTTTTCCAACTATAATGTAACTTCTCATATAGTCTTCTCCTTCTTAAAAGGGCTCAAATCCTTTGGAAAATTGCTTACTTTAAAAGCATAAACAGTTATTTTTATTAGGAAAAAAAGAAAAAGAAAGTTAATCAAACAAATTAAGGAGTTAATTAATCATATGGTGCTATTGAGCAGGAAAAAAGCCAGTTTGGGATCCAAAATAATAATAGTAAATTCTAATAGAAATACAACAGGAGCTAAATTGAAGAATTTCGCAACTTTGAGTCAAAATGTTCTTTTTTAAAAGAAATAAAATTTGTTTTCTTTCTTTTTTTTCCTTTTTTTTTTTTTAAACTCTAATGTAACTTCACACACAGTCTTCTCCTTAAAATGGTTCAAATCGCCTGGAAAATTGCATTACTTTGAAAGCATAAACAGTTATTTAAAAAAAAAGGAAAAAAAAAAATATGGAGTTAGTTAAGCATACGATGCTACTGATCAGGGAAAAAGCCAGTTCGGATCCAAAAATATAATACTAAATTTTAATAGAAATATACAAGAACTAAACTGAAGGATTTCACAACTTTGAATCAAAATGTTCGTTTTTTAAAAGAAATAAAGATTTTTTTTTGTTTTTGTTTTTTAGCTTGAATGTGACTTCTCATATAGTCTTCTCCTTCTAAAATGGCTCAAATCCGTTGGAAAATTGCATTACTTTAAAAGCATAAACAGTTATTCTCATTAAAAAATAAAAAGAAAAAAAAGAAAGTCAATCAAACAAATTAAGGAGTTAGTTAATCATATGATGCTATGGACCAGGAAAAAAGCCAGTTTGGGGTCCAAAATAATATACCAAATTCTAGTAGATATATATAGGAACTAAATTGAAGAATTTCACAACTTTGAATCAAAATATTCTTTCTTAAAAAGAGCCTTCTCCTTCTTAAAAGGGCTCAAATCCTTGGGAAAATTGAATTAATTTAAAAGCATAAACAGCTATTTTTATTAAAAAATAAAGTTAATCAAACAAATTAAGGAATTAATTAATTAATGGTATCACTGTTGAGTAGGAAAAATTCAAGGCAACTGGGTCAACCAACCACCCATGGGCCCATCCAAGCTCGGCCCATAAAACTTTTTAGTCGCTCTGAGACTCCACAGTCGGGTCATCACTTTCTCGGGAAAACGCTTTCCCAACTGCTTCCCAGGTAAGAAAATCCTAGCGCGAAAGGATCAGGGGAGAGTGACAAAAATGGCAGGAACAGGGGAGTTTGTTGAAGCAGACAATGCAGAGGCCATTATCACCAGAATTGAGCATAAATCTAGGAAGATTGAAAGCCTACTCAAACAGTAATGATCAAATTCACTCTTTGATTCAAAGTTCAACCATTTTCCCAATTTAAACGATGTTTCTTCTCCATGCAGGTATAAGCCAGTTGAAGCTCTCAAAACTGCTCTGGAAGGCTCGCCTCCGAACACCCGAGACGAGCGTTGCAAGGTTTGTGTTTTTCTTCGGAGAAAATTTGGCGAACTAAACAGAGGCGGGGGAAAAAAAAAAACCAGTTTTTTGTATTGTTCTCTCGAGTTCTTTTTCGTAAATTATTTTCCAACACTTTCTCTTTAATCAAACATATTTCTTTCCCTGTTTATGGTTGTGGTTTACGTTGTTGGTCTGTTTGGCGGGTAAATGAAAGGGAATTGATGTGAACTAGGGTTTATGCAGTCTGCAAACTGGATTGTGGTTCATAGAGCTATTATGGCTATAAAGGATGTGGATGGGATGTTTTCTTCTCTGGATCCAGAGTACTATGATATCCTCATGAAGTAAGAACTCCTTAATTTCCAATCTTTTATATCAACAATACTATATGACATTTTTTTTTTCTTTTAACATCCTTATTGTTTTTACTTGAATATTATGCTGGTAATTCTGATATGTGCTTTACTCTTTTTAATAAAACTGAAAATCAAAGATGTGAAATTTTGTGACTGAATGATAAGTGCTGAATACATTTATTTACTAAACTTTTAGCTAAAAATGCAATGCTGCGTCTAACTTATCTAATCAAACTTCTGAAAGAATACAACTCTATATAGAGGTTACACTTGATATTATATAAATTTAGCTTGATTGGAAAAGATAACGAAATCAAGTGGTTCCCTTGTCATTCTTTAGTAGCTTTGCACTCTTAAAGATGCTTCCCAACATTCTGTATGGGTCTTTGGCGATCGAGATGGATGAAATTGGATTTTATACCCTGGCCTTACTATCAAGGCTTAGGAAATCATATCTTAGGTTACAACCTTGTATCTTATCATTTATATGTGTATGCTATGGTTTAATTATTCTCTGTATATATGACTTGCATTCACTTCTTGCATTATGCTGAAGTTGGTAAATTGGTTCTAAAAGAAAAAATCACATTCTTGAGAAATTCGGTATTGGCTGCATAAATCTCCATTGGGAACTTGAAGATGAAAACTGTCTGCTAGAGTGAACTTTAGAATGAATCTTTTATTGAGTACTCATATTAAGTTGTGGAACAATGATAATTGTTTTGGTATGTCAACAAGTTGTTTTTTAAAAAGCTTAGGTGCTTTTTAAGCATGAATATGTGAAATAAATGTAGATCTATTTTTGCTAATTTTGTTTACTATTCCTTCCCTCATAAATTATCTTCCTCGATTCTTCTTAGCTTGTTACGTGATAATCTTAACAATTTGGGATTATCATCATTGTAGGTACTTGTATAGAGGCTTATCAACAGGAGATCGGCCCACTTGTGACCAATGCCTTAGGATTCATGAAAAATTGACAGAGAGAGCTGGTTTGGGATGCATACTCCGCTCACTTGCAGACACTGTAAATACTGTTTGATTTCCATCGCGCTTGCATTGGAAAATTTGTTTTTATGAGGATGATCTTTTGAAGAATGGAACTGCTGTTATCCTCTTGGTATGTCTACAAACTATAAGTACAAACTCAGGCATTTTCAGAAGTTGTATATCACTCTTCTGAACTCGGGTTTAGGAGCTTCCCTTAGAAAAATATCGTTGTTTCATATTTCCTTGTACACCTGCCTAATCGTAAGGATCTCGCTTCGGTCTTCTAATTTTTTTCTCATACCTTTTGGTTGTTTTTGTATTTCGTGAATTTGTAAAAGAAGAGAAACGATCTCTGTTTACTATTGTTTATGGAAAGTGGGGAAATTTCTGAGGACAAAGTAGAAAATAAATTTGGTTGCTTGTCTTATTTTCATTTGCACCCTTCTATTTTAAAATTCACAAATATTTGATTAGATTCTATTTTTGCCCGACCTTGTTTTCTTTATTCCCATTTGATGAGTTAAATGCTAGAAGATTTTTTTTTTTTGGGGTAAATAGTTAAATGCTGGAAGTAGCAGTGATGCTTCTAGCATAACGAATAATGTTCCTTAAACAACACAAATGAATAATGTTGTTGTACTTGAATCATTACTCGTATAAACAAAAAAAGAAATCAAATTTCTATTATCATCGAAATTAGCCCCATTAGTAAATACAACCACCATTTTTACTTGAGTACCCTACACAAAGAGATCATATCCTACGAATAAATTACCCACCGTTATCATATATATCTTGCATCAATTCTCCACGTTCCCCTGCATTTTTCACCGAGTTTCTTCTAAACAACCAAAATGATCTTTCCCTGTGGAAAACCTTAGTTTTACCACAACCTTAGTTTTACCACATTTTTGTCAATTTACCCACTTCTAGCCATAAATTAGGATCGGGATGATGAAGCATCAGTCTGTCGATGTTGCATTTGCAATGTGGCCCAAGGGTTCATCGGCACGGGTCGTTGGACACCGGGGACAGCTGGCTGCCGGTTAGGTCCCGTTGGACCAAAGGTTGAGGAAGGAGGAGCAACAGCAGTAGAGGATGATGAGGATGAGACAGCCACTCGCTCGCATGAAGGGCACATTGTGAGGGTTGTGGGAGGGCTCATGTGCATGTACATCTGAGGTGAAAGTTTGAGGGCTCTAAGCTCCTGGACCTCCTTCTGCAATCTCCTGTTTTCCTCTGTTAGATTCTCACAGCACCTTCTTAGATACTCACAGTCCACCTCCGTTTGCTTCAGCTTGGTCCTGCATCATTTTCAGTGTGAAACCATTAAGTCTTTTGAACACCTTAATCCCCTCATAGATCATAACTCCACAACCAGAGTAACAAACAAATACAACAAAATGCTACCAAGAAGATTTTCGTAGCAAAAATTCCAAAAAGAATCTCCTTATTAATCCGCTTGGTCATGTATTGATACTTAATAAAGTTTTGGGCTATATAATCAGAGTTTTAGTATACACCCAAATTGTCTACTTTTCTCAAAACAATAATCAAGCAGTTTTCAATATGTCTCCCAAACAAGTGGCTTTAGAGGAAC
Organism: Ziziphus jujuba; assembly: GCF_031755915.1. Taxonomy (NCBI): domain Eukaryota; kingdom Viridiplantae; phylum Streptophyta; class Magnoliopsida; order Rosales; family Rhamnaceae; genus Ziziphus; species Ziziphus jujuba. The sequence goes on along the minus strand of NC_083385.1, from coordinate 6,827,610 downwards.
TCTATTATTTCATTTTTTTCATTTTTAGAGTTGAAAAAGTGGGTGAGTTATTATGGAACTGGGCATTGATTGCTTGGTACAAGAGTTTGAAGAATAATATCATTGATAAGAACAACTTGATTTTGACTTATCCCATTCAATGCTTGCACATGAAAATTGAGACTTGAGAGGCGCAGTAAATGTGAGGATATGTTACAAAACGCATTTAATTCACCTCTAGAAAACTACCAGACCAGACCCTTTGCCAAACCCTATTCATTGTCAATCATACCCTCAACTCACTCGCAAAATATCTCACCTTGCCCTCCTGTTCTGGAACCACACCTCCACTTGCCTCGCCCTCAGGTTCAATTGCTTTGCCAAAGCCACCTTTTGTTTCTGAAAAACACAAAAGAATAAAAATCAAAATCAAAATAGAAAAACCATCAAAATCAAGAAAAGCGAAACCTTAGGGTGAATAGTAAATTCAATTACCAACCAACCCCACCATCAACTGCCCATAACATACCCATGAGAGAAAAAAGTAAAAAGACCAAAACACCAATACGAGTAAGACAAATATCAAAAGTGCCACTGACCGGGTTGAGAGTGTTGTGCTCCTTGAAGGTTTCCTCAAGCACCATAGATTGCTCCTTTGATAGCCTGAGCTTCTTCCTGGACATATCGCCTCCATTGCCGTCTTCGTCATCGCTTTCACGCGAGCATGAAGCCCTTTCCCCTTCTGTCTCCTCCCCAATTGGCTCTCTTTCGCTTCTCTTCCCACTTGCACTCGATATGGTGCTATTCGGCGACGAAACCCCATTTTCTTCCTCGAAATCGGCCACCACCGATGGTGTCCGGTTCACGTCTAGTCCCCTAAGAAACGACCTCGTATCCGAGTTTCGATCTGTAAAAAAACAAAAATAAAAATAATGTTTAGACAATCATTTTCTAAATGAAGAGACGAAGGTGGCCAGCTTCAGAACCAAAAAAAAAAAAAAAAGGATAAATAATAACAATAATAATAATTCATAGATCTGTTGGACAAAATATATTTCCATTTGAAAATTTTTGAAATATATACGAAGAAAAAAGATAAGGAAAATATGAAAACCATTACGCAATATTATTACGGGCATGTAATATAGGTTTTTTTTTATTTATTTTTTTATTTTAACACTCAAAACGTAAAACTTCGAAAGTAAAAAGAAAGAGAAAAAAGATTACCAGAAAATTGAAAGATTTCGCTCCATGAAGTCTTATGATTTTGCATGGGAGGTGAAGGATTGTGTTTATTCGGAGAAGGCTGAGTTCTTCCACATCCCAAGCTCAAGCTCAACGCCAAACCCAACCCGTCATCTTTCTCACCCATTTTTTCCTTCTCTGTTTCTCTCTCTAGAAAATGAAACCGAAAGACGATTATCTCTCTCTCTCTCTCTCTCTCCCCCTACTCGTCTCCTCACAAAAACAACAACCCAACAAAACTCTCGCTTTCTCCTTACTCTGATTTTTTCTGGGTTTTTCTTTCTGATTCCCGCTACAAGTGTTTGGATCTGAGAAAGCAAAACGGAAACAAGGGATGGAAGAAAAAAAAAAAAAAAAAAATGGCTGAGCTTTGCAGCAAGGAGCTGTGTCAGGTTCTCAGACTTTTTCTTTTTGCGGTACAGTAAAAGGATGATGGGACTATATATAGATACAGAGAGAGAAAATGTAGAGATAGGAAGTGAGAGAGAGGGGGAGAGAGAGAGAGGGTATAGTATAGTATAGATTTAATCATGACTTTTTTGTCAGAGGCAGGCTATTGGCTCAATAATGATATGATGGCTCTGCTTGGCTTTAAGGCCTTTAGGCTTATAGGTCATAGGAGATAATAGACTTTAGCTTTAGCCTGAGTTAACCCTCGTTAAACTACATGTTTAACCATAGTTACAATCGTGTTCTTCTTCTTCTTTTGTTTTTTTATTTTATTTTATTTTTTTTGATAACTCTGGTTAAACTACAACTTTCATTTATGTTCCCATTTTACCGTGCACTTTTTTACTGTTTTAACCATGGTTAAATGTCTTGCCTCTTGGGACTTTTATTTATTATTAGCTTCTGTTAGAAAGCGACTTTCTCGCTCGTTGAACGTTGACGGTCACGATTTGTGTAGTTTACCATGTCCACCAGCTGTTTATCCCACGCGCTTGATTAAATCATTAGAACATGATGATGTTACCATCGTCTGATTGAAATCTCTCACAGGACCCACACACCGTGGGGTCTTTTTTTTCCCCTTTTTTTCTTCCCATGTGGGACCTAGAGAAATGGCTTTTTACCGGCACGCCAGCAACAAATCACGAGGCAAATGTGTGTGTTTTTTTTTTTTTAACTCTTGGGTGGGACCCGGAGAGTGAAAGAAGGGTAGGACAGCGCGTGGGTCTCGATCCAAGGGGTGGGTCCAATAAAAAGAGCGTTTGGTCAGAAGGAAATGAAAATTCAAGGATAGGTTAGGACTGGGATGAAGGGCATTTAGGGTGTTTTGTGGGGCAAATTTCAACCATGGTAGCCTGTGAAGGGAACATGCAATTGGCATTTACAATTAAAGCAAACATTTAAAACGAGAATTCAATGCAACTTTGAATACTTGGTTTTACTACTCTTTTCTTTGCTTTTAATGAATTTATTGACTTAATTGCTTCTTCAACATAATATTAAAAGTTAAACGTCTCAAGGTGGGGATAACATATCATTTAATGTCTCCCTGTATATCTCCTTCATTAATTGCGTTTGTGATTGTATATAAGTGTATATATAGTATTCTATCTACTAATAAATCTCTAAACCATAAAGATCTACAAATTGGTGTTTTTATTAGTTGATTTGGTTTGAGTTTGATATGACCCAATAGTCACATGAGATGGTAACCGAATATGCATGCTAGTTTGATATACAATACAAGTTTTATATTTGGCAACAATTTCTAGATACGTTTGGTAAACGATTCTTGAGTCTTTGATTATTAATTTTATCAACTAATTTTATTTATTACTTTTTGATATGTTTGATTGGTAACAATTTGGGTCTTTAATGATGATGACGATGTATGTAAGCATAATGAGTGTTTGTGAATTGAAAGATCTAGACTCAAAAAGGGTGGTAATTTGAAAAAATGGGTTGTGTTGAAATTTGAGATTAACAACTTGTGACATATGTATATATGTTCACCAAAAAAAGAAAAAAAAAATGTGGCATGTGTGTATAAAGCCCATTCAGCAAAGTAGATATGATAAGACATAAAAGTAATACTATAAACACCAAATTATTTTATCGGATTTCAAACCCAAGTTACTACTTTCTAACATGGCAGTACAACTTCTATATTATAATTTAATCATATTTTTGTACCTTATTTGCTTTAACAAAAATGACACTTGGTATCCCAACTTTTATTACATAAATTGATGGTTATATACCATGTTAAAAAATACTTGGATACTGAAAAGATATCCAAATGATTAAACCTTTTAATTAAAAAATAAAAATAAAAAGAGTTTTTTTTTTTTTAACAAATATATATATATATATAGTCGAAGCTCATGTGGATATTAATGCAAAGCACAATCTAGATAAAATATGAAAGGAATACCAGATAATTTAAATCTTATATTACATAAATACAAGGTTTTGTATTATATTTGAATAGGATAAAGACATTTGATTAGTAACATCGAAAAAGACAATGGAAATAAAAGAAAAAGGCAAACAATATAAAGCACTAAAATTCGAGAAACATGGCATGGGAAAGAAAGATGGCGTGCGTTTTGGATGGCCGTGGGTAGTTGGCAGTTTTATTGTGGCAGGGAAAATATTTCATAACATGCATCAGATATAAAGAGGTTGGATTCACATGTCGTATAGAACTGCCAAATCATATGGACCCAAATTTTTAGTTTAGATTCCCAATCCTATATAATTATTTAAAGTGGTTGCATGAATTTCTGTTAGCTTCTTATAATGAAAGATGTACCCAATAGACAATAAAATATAATTTTATAAATCTTTATGCTAGTAAAATTATTTATTAAACTAAACTTAATTATTTGACAAAAGTTTACAAGAATGTATGAGAATAATTATTTGTTTTAATTTACTGTGAATTAATTGTGTTTAAAAACCAGAAATATAAATGATAAGAAAATCCTCAAATATATAATTGTTTTATTCGGTTCACTGAAACTGGAGACGATATTGGATAGACCGAGACCCGACACTCAAAAGCAATTACAAATATAAAAATATCATTGTCGAAGCTACCATCTAATTTCTATGGATCCCTATTTCCCACTGAATCTTTTTATTATTATTATTATTTATTTATTCATTTTTTTTGGGCGTTAAATATGCGTTCAAATTTTGGTTAAAAATATTATTTTTGAAATTGCGACTATATTTTTGTTGTGGTCCAAGTGTAGCGAATTAAGTGGTATTAATTTGGCATTTGAGCTCTCTCGGCTTCGAGCCGATATGGTGGAGGAGGGGCTGTTTGGGGGGACACGTTTAGAGGAGGCATCACGTGGATAACATGCAGGAGTTCACGTGCACCAACATGCCTTTGCTCATCCACTTGGCAACACGTGGTCCCATAATTGCACTCGTGCGGTTGCATTGTCTCTCTCCAACCGGACACCCACTTCTCTTCAATCATTGGATACTCTGCCATTTCCATGCTTCAAAAGTTTATCTCCCCCTACTCACGCGCCACTCCTATAGTCTGCACAACACGCTCTCCAAATTCCAATAAAAAAAAAAAAATTGAGCAATATAACAAGAGCCATTTCAAGTAAAAGGCTCAATGATGGCTTGGAAAATTTAAGCTTGGTTCAATTAAATTTTGCTAAAATTTAAAATATTACAGTTTTTTAATTGATTTCATATTTTGAATTTAAAACTTCAAAATTATTATTAGTGAGAATTTATGACGATGATGTGTAACATATTTCATATTAATTATTTATATGGAGTTAGGCATGGATAAAGAAATTATAGAAACCAATTAATTTGACTAACATAATTCATTATAAAACAATATCATTTATTTGATAGTCAATTTGATTAATGTGCTTGTAAAACGCCATGTATTTTTATTTGATTGGAAAGTTTGAAAAACATCCAACCAATTCGACACTTGGCCTCACATAATATAAAAATTTTGAAAAATGGAATCATAAATGCAATAGAGGATCTGAGAAAAGTACATTTTTCCACAAGTTGAGCTTAATTTTCAATTATGACCAACCCCGAAAGAGAGTGGAAATGATTAAAGATTATATATTATTGTGGGGGTGTGTCCATGGAAAGATTATATAATATCCCAAAGGGATTGGGATATTAAGTGGGGGCAATGGAATCTAAGCATGATGATTTGAAAATGAGGGAATTGGTCGGCTATGATGGAGATCTTACACAAAGTATGAGTTAGCTGTCCCACGTGTTCACCTTCAATCATTGATCCCACCACCACCTCATATATTCATCACATCCAATCCCCAATCCGTACGAGGGATCCTCCATGTGCTTGGCACCTGACCCCGGTCCATACCAAGTATATTTTACTTTCCCCCCACTCTCTCCCTCTCTTTTTGCCCACCCTTTCTTTCTGTGGCCATTTATTTTATTTTATTATTATTGTTTTTTTTTTTTTTTGAATTGAGTTTTCATATTTAATTTCATTATTTGCCAAAAATTATTCAGCCACACGTTTGGGATAAGGATTTTCTTGCTCCTAAAAGGTCGATGTATAAATTTATGGGACCCCTTAAAACAGTGATGCAGACACCATGTTTAGGTTTTTTATATTAGGGGTTAAAAAGATTGTCAATTATTATCCCAAAAAATAATAATTTCGCCACTTGGACTATTTTTAAAAAAAGTAGACATCGTATTCAAATGACACGTACGTACTAAAAGCTTCACTTTTTAACCTCTGTAATATTTTTAAAAATTGTTTTATCCTGGTGAATACTATATATATTTTAAATATTATAAGAGACATATTATTTTTCTTTATAATAAAAAAAATGTAAAATAGGTATCTTAAACTAAAGCGGGGACGATAATTCTTAAATTAGGATGGTGATGATGACGTTTATACAGATGATGATTTTTCCATGCCTACTAATAGCATTGATGGATGCCTCCAATGATCTTCTCCACTCCCCCTATAGCATTTATTAAAAAAATAATAATAATAAATCATAAACCTTTGATCAAAGAAATTGACATCTGAACTAGTATCAGCATGCCGATGATCATGTTAATCATATTTGGTTGGTGTCGAACAAATTGACCATAAACTCGCAAATTGATTATCAGCTTTTACTTTTATAATTAAATTTCTAAGATTCGGACCGACATGTCACTCACATCTTGACTAGTTTATTTGTATTCATGCGAATTATCTATAGAATATACCCCTTTATTATTTAATTAATTTTTTTTACTATTTGGAAGTGCAAAATTTTATGAGTTAAAAAAAGTTTTTATAACAACGAGAATTATGTACAACAAGCAACAGCAAGGCACACGTGTGCTCACATGTGGTCAAATGCAATCTTGTTCCTGGTCAAACCTCGCACCAATCATTCATCATTTTTCTCCGAACCTTCAAATTCGATCCATCCAGTTTTTTATTTATTATTATTATTTTTTTTATAAATTCCTATATAAAAACCATAAAATAAAATTTAAACCAAGCCACTGTACACCGTCCGATGAATTCCAAGTAGAGAGAGGATGGAAATAAACAAAATTTGGTGGAATATATAATTCGGTGATTGCACGTGTGGGGAACAAATCCAAGGGGTCGTGGGTAATGTAAGTTTGGACTGTCGGTGGGATCCACATGCTAAAGCCTAGCCTGTTGGCCAAAATTGCACGTTTGAGGTTATCGTCCAGTGGGTCCCACGTGGTCGGGCCATGTGATGTGAGCAGTGAGCACAGCAGGTCGTAGCTGAGGAAAATTTGTTCATCGGGATTTCACTTCACACGCACTTCCCGATAGCCTTTATAGGAGAAAAAGCTAATCCAGCCCAATTTTGAGAAATTGGGCTGGATCATCACTTCAGGTACGGGCCTAAGAATCTAATCCAAATAAATTTAGGGCCCATAAGTGTTTATTAGGCTCAAATTCCAAAACCCTTCATAGCCTCGCCGCCGTTGTCCGTCTCAGGCGTCGTGTAACCCGTATCAGCCTGCCTCCATTGACACTCTCCCACAAACATCTCCGTCTTGTGCGTCGTTTGGAAGGGTGAGGGTTGCTTTTGGTTCGCGATTCAACGACGTTTCCCGATATTATTCTCAACCATACTTCGGTTTGTCTCTGAAAACATAACAAAGAAACAGCAGGTAAGTTTGAGGTTTAAATGAGCCTCTCTTTTTTTTTTTTTTTAATTAATTAATTAATTAATTTATTTTTGATAAACTGTGTTTTCTTGTGCAGTTCGGAACTGATTGTATACTTTTTAACTTTGTTTTTCTCAAGAAGCATTTGATTGCTAAATGTAATTATTATTTCAAACATAATTTATTTTAGTTTTTGTTTGAAAGCAGTAAAATAGTTATTTGGTTGGTTTGTTTGAATTGCAGGAGCTTTGAAATGGGGAAAGCTTCAAAGCTAAGGAAGAAGGATAGCGAAAGTGACAGTGAGTTTGAGAATTATGGTGATGATGATGATATAGGCAGCGATGAGGTAGCTGTCTGTTAGTCTAATTTTATGTGGATTTCTTTGTTTTATTTTATTTTTGTTAATTCAAAGTTTCGTAATGTAGATGGAACAAGAAGTAGAAGAAGGAGAGGAAGAAGAATTTAATGATGCTGAAGAGAATGAGGAGGAGGAAGACGACGACGAGGATGATAAGGATGAGGATGACGAAGAGGAAGAAGGGGAAGAAGAAACAGAAAATGGCGATGGGAAAGACATAGTAGATAAAGACGCTGAGATGGAAGAACTCGAGAAAGAATATATAAATATCCGTCATCAGGAGCAGTAAGATTTCTGTTCATCTTTTTTATTTGATATTGCTTAATATCAATTTAAGATTTTTTTTTTCTCTATGTGTTAAATGTACGAAAGAATGAGAATTCTTTTATACAACAAAATATGTATTAATATAAATAATATATATGTGGAATTGCATTTTAATCTTCATATGTATAAATTTTTGCACAGAAATCTTGTACAGAATTTGAAGCGTCATAAGGATGAAGATCTTCTTAAAGGTCAAGCTGTGAAGAATCAAAAGGTATGGCTTCCTGTATTCTGGGACTAATTTATAATTGTTCCTGATCAATATAAAATATTCATACTTTTTTTGATTGTTTCTTTTTGGTCTTTTTGTTATGCTGAGACATATCGTTTTATGATTCTTGAATTTTATCAAATTTTAGTAACTTCATGCCTGATTTGATGTTTCCCATATTGACCCTTTATTTATTTTTTTTCTTGGTTGCTTTTTAAATTTCTATAAACTTATTTTCCCTATTTCTTTGAAGGCTCTATGGGACAAAACTCTCGAGTTCAGATTCCTGCTCCAGAAACCATTCTCCAGTTCAAATAGATTGCCACAGGTCACTTTTGGCAGCTATTCTAATTCACTTGTATTAAAATTTTCAATTTATTCAAACATTTTGGTCCTATGATTGCAGGAGCCAGTTAGGTCTTCGTTCTGTGAGTCAGACAAGGATGTCAGTGCAGCATATTCAGACCTGATTATCTCTTCCAAGGAAACTTTAGATTCTATGCTGGAACTACAAGAGGTATCATAAAGGGCATAATGTTTACAAGGATGCATTTCTTTGTTTTGTTAATAATGCAAAACCGCTCTGTGTTTCTTCTTGTTCATCTTATGTCTCTTTGTTGTTACAGGCTTTACTTGAAAAGAATCCATCTACTCTTCAAACCGCAGATGGTAAGTATGCTCTTATAATTGCAATAAAATGTATGGTCGATACTATGAAGTTTTTTTCTTGTTATGCCTAGTAAATTTGTTTGTACTTTTTTGGATTTACAGTTATAGCTTTTATTTCATCAGATTTTAAAAAACAGCTTTTATTTCATCAAATTTTAAAATGTGATTTGACATGGAAGTTCACGAAAAATATCCTTCCTTTCCATTGGAGGGTTCTTACATTTAAAACTTCCTCCTGTCCTGGAATAGTTATTGTTCATTTAGACACACATAATGCCAGTGGGTACCATTCCTATCATTATTTGGATTCTCATGACTCCATACTGGATAAAATGACTACTGTCTTTGATTTGAATTTGACATGTGCATGGATGAATTTTGACCTGTTCTGTTCTTTCTGACATGTTTCCTGTTCTTTAACCAAATCAGAAAAATTATCCAAGCATTCAAAATCTTCAAAGAATGTTGATGTTGATGGTGATGGTGATGAAGATTGGATGCGGATTTCTCAAATGCACATGAGGTATTTCAGTCATCTTCCAGATATGCTCCTTCTATACGTTAACAATTTCATATTGAATCTGTTCCATTTCTATAATTTGAGCTTGGAACCTTTCTCCTTGTATTTTGTAGAATTGCTCCGTTCAGAAACAGGTCTATAGATAAATGGCAGAGGAAGACTCAGGTGACAACTGGTGCAGCTGCTATTAAAAGCAAACTGCAAGCTTTTAATCAGGTTTGCGTCTCTATTTTAACTCACAACCATGCTTCCCTGCTAGATATACAGCAAGATAAATTTATTTTTTTTTTATTTTTTAACCCAATCTTTTTATTATCCAGAATGTAAGTGAACAAGTTGCTTCTTATATGAGAGATCCGAGTAGAATGATCAAGCAGATGCAGCTACGGAGATCAACGGTTGGCGTATTTGGGGCTGTAAGATTATATTTTATTTTGAGTTGGTTTAGATTTATGGAATCTCATATAGCTTGCTAAATGTCTTTGCACATGCCAAACTCATACTACATACTCCTAAGCTCTTCGCATTTTGTTCATAACTAATACTGGACATATGGTTGATCAGGTTTCTGAGGGGGAAGATATTCCAAAGGAGGAGGTTATTCTAATTTGCACTGCCTCTTTACATTAACTAAGTTGTGTTTGCCACTGGCACAAATTTACTAATTCTATCCTTTTACTTCTGTTAGAATTCTCAAACCGATGGTAGTACACTGGCAGATGGTGATCCTGAACTTTTGGATGATTCAGACTTCTATCAGCAATTACTTAAGGAGTTTTTTGAGATGGTTGACCCAGCATCATCTGGTAAAAATATTGTGGCTTCTTGTGTTGTCTTTGCTTTCTTAGCATGGAGTTGGACTCAATATGTTTTTAGTATTGTAGTTTTGCAGTGACTCATAATAATCAACTTGCAGAAGCAAATTCTGGTATCTTTTTGTTTATGCTTTTGACACCCAAGTCATGCTAGTTATCCTGTTGAATATGCTGAATACTAATGTTAAGCTTGTGGATAAACATGTTTGTTCAATAATTTGCCATCAGAGGGAATATTTTGTTTATATCTATGCTTCATATTACAATCCACTTATCTGTATTTTCTTCATGCAGTGGAATTTTAAAAGTTTTAGAAAGTTATTTATTTGTTTTATTCACTATTTGATTGTCCACAGAAGCGGCCTTTTATGCTCTGAAAAAGTTGCAAACTAAAAAGAGGAAGATTGTTGATAGGCGTGCCTCTAAAAGTCGCAAGATAAGGTATCACTACAAATTTTGCTTTCCGCTTAATGTTTGATGTATCATTAATTATTTGGAGATATTGGTCCGAGGAGTACACTTGGTCATAATTTTCCTGCGTTTAACTTTTGCAGGTACAATGTTCATGAAAAAATAGTAAATTTCATGGTTCCTCAGCCAATGGATCTTCCTTCCATGGCTCCTAAATTGTTTGAAAACTTGTTTGGGTTGAAGACCCAAAAGCCAGCTTCTGTGGCGTAACAGCGCTTTTGTATGGTGATGAGTTAGCTGTAGGCTCGACAAGATTTTTGGCTATGAAATTTTGTAATGCTGATTAATTGTTTGTCGTCAATTGATTTGATATATTATAATGTTTGTTGATACTACGATACTTCCCAATCAATAGAGTCGATGTTGTCTAAAAATTTTAGTTTTCTTTGTTAAGTGTTGCAGTAGATAAAGGCATAGTTATCTGGACTGTTTAAGAAAGTCATAATTATTTTGAGAATTAAGTTATAATTTTAGAGTAATTATAAAAAAAATCAGTAAAAGAGCAATGGAAAACCTCCCATCACTAGTAATATTGTTAAAACCGAAACCTAGATTATTCAATTATCCTCCTGAATTTACGTACATTACTCGGACGTTTGTTGATGTAAAAAGCTATTTCTAATCTACATTTGAAAAACCAATCCAAAAATTAAGTTAATAATTTTAGATTAATTGTAACTAAATTAGTAAAAGGGCTAATGCAAAACCTCCATCATTAGTTATATTGTTAAAACCGAAACCTTAGGTTATTCAATTATCCGCCTGAATATGTTTGTTGACGTAAAAAACTATTTCTCATCTACCATTGGAAAACCAATTGTTACAATACAAAGTCACTTTATGACACAAGATTTAGAAAACCGGGTACATCATTGTTGCAATAAATAGGATAACCAATCTACGTTGTATCTCGTTCAAGCCTATGCCAAAGCACTGAGACTGGAAACAGTTGAGACGACGCGAGCTTGTGATGATCAGCCTATAAATAGAAGCCTATCATCACGAATGCTCCACTTAACTTCAGCAAACCAGGAGGAAAGCATATCAATCAGCTCTTCATTGTAGATCAAGATCATTGTCTCAGTAACGTTCTGCAAATCAGTCGGCAAAAATGGAAAATTCAATTTTACAATACAATTAACTATTGATGATGATGAGGCCCAACTTTTTGACCCACAAAACATATCACACACGTTAGACACTTTTGACATTTTCTATAGAGAACATCTCGAACTCTCCCAAACATAAGAGTTTGAGAGGGAGACTTACCCATGTTTACTAGAATCAAATAAATAACGGGGGATTGACCAAAAAAGAAAAATTAGAAAAAGATACATTGAAAGGTGGGAATTTACATTGCTTCTTGAGCTCCTTCTTGTTTCAACTGAGAATATATGTATTCATCGACCCTTTGCTTCGCCAATGCCACCTGTTAAGTTAAAACAATCTAAAAGATCAAGAACAATCAAATATACATTTTGAATTTCTTTTCAGGAAATACTTAACAAAAATAATTAACTCCAGTGAAAATGCGAACAAAAGTTTCCACACCTTAACAGTTCATGCACAACCGATAGATACAGTGAATAAGAAACAAAGTGGACATGAAGTTATCATGAATAACAATGAAAAGATGAACATACCTGTTGGGCACTACCACCAAATTGGATTTGCCTGTGCTTTTGTTCACCTTTCCCACCATACACCTGCAACAGAAACCCATAGAAGAACATAACGAATTGCAAAGAAAATGTTACTTCAAATTGTGGTGGATTATGTAAATCTTGAACTTTAAACCTAGAAGTGAAATAGTGTAATACAAATAACCTATCAATTTGCCATCAACAAAGACTCCTCTGACGTCATCTACCAATTATTAATCTAGAACAACAGCACCAAACAAAACAAGACATGTAACTGTACCAGTTTACCAGTAGCAAAAATACAACTGAAGAGCCAAGAGCATCTCCAATGGTTCTCTGTTCATTTAAAAATCGTTTGCCACATCAGATAAATAGATAAAAATTTTAAAAAATATTCTTCAATAGCTCTATGCATTAGTTCTGTCAAGCTGATGTGACAACAAAAAAAATTAAACTATGAAGAACACTGTATACTTCTGGAAGTTCTGTTAGACATGCTGAGTCAACATTTTATTTATTTTTGTTAAAAAAAAAAAAAACTCCTGCGTGAGTTTTTGATTTTTTTTTTAATTAGATATAATTTTAAAATAAAAAATTATATATTAGCATTTCAGAAAATTTTAAACAGAACCCATTAGAGAGAAATTGCCTAAAACATTATCTATTAAATAGAAAGAATACCATATAAGCATGAACACTTTCCAAAATCAATGCTGCATAGACTCCAATAGAAAGAACCATTGGAGATGCTCTAATCATAACAGCTTGAAATACAAATCTGCCCACCTTGATCATTGCTCCAGATTCATTCCTGATCCTTGATATGTTGGAGCCGCACCTGCCGATCAAACCACCAACTAGGGTTTCTGATATCAGCATCTCGAAGGTTACATAATCAGCTGCAAGATTGGTTGTCCTAAAGATGATGTGGTTATAAGACAATATTAAAACTTGATTATTGCCGCAAATGTGGCAGTTGAGATACTTTTATATGGAGAAAATTGATAACCTGAAGTTGGGTCTAAGTATGGTTGAGGTGGGCGAACTGATGTATAATTATACGTCGGGCTTATAGAAATCACTTGTCGAGGTGGGTTTTCCCTAACAACATGGATATGAAAACTAATTAGATATACTGAAAAAACACACATTCTAAAGGCTGAAACAAGAAGCAATGCAAAATATACCTTAGTTGACAACCAATCTCCCCAAGAGCCTTTACAACAGCAGAAACATCGCCAGATACCTGAATTGAACAGGCATTTAAATCATTATTCTATATTAAAACTAGAAAGAAATACTGATAGTCCATGTAAAACAAGGAAAAAGGTTAACATTCAACCAATTCATATAGGGAAATTTTAAACATTGAAATATTTGAATCTCAAATCTTCCACCCAGAGAGATATCTATTGTCAAATGCTATCGAGTATTGAAGCAGAGGTTTAATGTTCCATCCTGATTTTACTTGGTGCCTCTGGACCTACACCTCCCTCATCCATTTAAATTTTCACAATGTCAGAATCAGTTCTCAATATTACATTCCAGCTATAGTTGGGTTTGTCAAGAAAAATCTCCATTAAAAATAAAACCTCACCAACAAATTACAAGCATTATGTTAGGCAGAGATATAGAAAAATGTCTTTTGAAAACTAAATCACAGCTTTAGACCATAAAATAACAGAAAGCATGCACATGCCTTCTCCTTTACAATTTACAATGGTAGTGAAGCTCACCTGTACCACACGATCAGATTCATAAGCAGATGCACACAAAGGCAACTGATTCTGAGCTAGTATCGATATGGTGGCACCAGAAGAATTCCTCAATTTCTCAATATTCTGACCAGACATCCCAATTAAGCAACCTGCCTGCGACCCAGCAATCAAAAGCCTTATTGTATTGGCAGCCACATGTCCTGAACCAACTTTCGATGCCTCAGTTCCAATATCATCTTCCTGCCAATAATACAAATGGAAAAAAGAAAACATCCATTTTATAAGTCAATTCGAAGAGTCAGTAAAATTAGTATCCTTCTGACATGACAAGCAGCAAAAACACAACACAAATCGCAATTTACCGTAGCGCATTGTCAACTGCAATGGTAAAAAAAAAAGAAATTACCTTTAGAATTAAACCCGCAATATGCTGTAGCGCATTCTCAGCGTCAGAAACTCCATTGTCATTATCCTTAGAACTTATAATAATCACACGCTCTTCGTGTCGCTGCAAAACGTATAACAGTCATCTCGTAAGAAAAAAAAAAAGAGGTTTGATTTTCTTTTACTTTCTCGGGAACCAAACAGAGGGCAACTAAAACCTAATTAACGATGGCCGGGATTGACTTACGGCAACAGCATCGGCGATTTTGATGGTAGCTTTGGTCTCCTCGCGAATCTTCTGGATTCGGCAACCTTCTTTACCGATGACCTTGCCTATCTGCCTCGATGGAACAACGATCCTGAAGAGGACGTCCTGAGCTTGAGCCCGCCGCTTCGGCGCCGATTCATCGGCCTCTTCTCCAGCTCTCGTTTCAGCTGGAAATTCGTCCTCTCGGCGGCGCTTCCCGGTGGCCGATTGTCCGATTCCGGATCCCGGATCGGATAGCACAACGGGATCCGTGGGTTTAAAGGGAATTTCGCCTGGTTGCGCCATTTGTTTGCGTTATGTGTTTTTGGCTCAAAGAGGATGGTTTTGGGGCGAAAACGCTGAATAACGACTATGAAGCTAAGGAAGGGAAGGGTTTAAAGCAACAGTCAAATTACATATTTGCCCTTATTTCTCATTTTTACGCCAATTTTATTTACAAAATAATTTCGTTTAATCATAAGCAAACAATGGATTTGTCATTTTCTTTTCCCCCAAAATTATATTATAGAAATTTGAATTGATTTGTTTTCGTTTGTGTTTGAACATTTGGAATATAGTATCGAAGATCTAATATTCATCATAAACTAAAAGGTTTTATGTCCGAAGTGAAGGACTTAATTTCCACTTGAAAACATAGCCACATATATATATATATATATATATATGAATTGGGATAATACTTTTTTCTTTTATAGAATACCTTTTTTTTTTTTTTTTGGGGTGAATCTTTTATAGAATACTTCTTGACTGATATTCATATTTGTATTGGTATTACATTAATCTCATGTTGTATGATCAAAATCTATAATATAAAAAAAAGCTGTTAAATTTCATGAATCTTTATGGATGGTCCAACAATTTAATATTTTTTGCACATAAAATTTTGGTTTAAAATAGGGGCAATGGAAGAAAAAAAATGACAATAAAAATTGTGAATAATTTACTCTCTTTTTTTTTTTTTGAGGAAGAAAAAGAAAATGAAAAGGACACCCTTTTGGTAAGTTTAGACCAAACATAAAGAAGAGAGTACTGTAATCACAGAGAAGAAGAAAGCATTGTTTAATCCTCATTCATCCTGACAGTAGAAAATTTTGCTAATCGGTGGTCCATATGGTATCGCAGTAAGAAATTTCTATATCCAAAATAAAATTTCCATGAAAGGATCTTAATTGATTTTGTTTCCCCAAAGCCCTAATACCCCCACATCTACGAGAGAGCTTTTACCATGCCCTTTCGCAAAGCTTTCTTCACCATTCTCTCTCACTGCTTCTCCACCGCCACCACCACTAGCACCAGTATCAGCACCAGGCTTCAGAAACTCCCGCCCCTTTCAAATATACACACCAAGTACAAGCCCCAAGCTATCCAGCAAGCCCAGAAGGCCCTCACGGACTACCTCCACGCCACCAGGTCATTGCCCTTCACCTACGCCGAGCACATTGGCAAAAACTCTATCTTTTCCCTCTCCAATCTCATCAGAAAGATTGATTACTCGGTCTCAACTTTTCCTAGGAACTTCAGGAGGCTCCTCAGGTACCATCCAATCAATGAATTTGAGTTTTTCTTTGAAAGCATAGGCATAGATTACAATGACGTTTCTGGGTTTTTGCCTTCCAATAAGTTCTTCTTTTCGGAAGATGGCACCGTTTTGAATGCTGCTTGTGCTCTTTCTGGATTTGGGTTTCCATGGAATATGTTGGGGAAATTGTATACGGAGGATACTTCTATTTTCAGTAAGAGCTCAGCGGAGTTAACAGCTAGACTTTCTAGGATTAAGGAATATGGATTTAGTAATCTCTCTGTGGTTGGCTTGTGTTTGGCTTTCCCAAAATTGTTGAGTGGAGAAGATGAACTGGGGGGTGATATTGAGGCATTGTTTGGTGATTTCGAAAGGGTTTTCGTAGAATTTGGTTTGGGAAATTGTGTTGAGGGAAATGTGGATGCTTGTTATGAGGTCTGTAGGAAAATTCGGGTGTTTTATGATTTAGGTTGTCAGAAGGGCAAGGTAGGGGAATTGATGAGTAGGAAGAAAATCCTTTTTCTTGAATGTTCAGAAGAGGTTTTGGTACAAAAAGCAGACTACTTTTGCAAATTTGGTATTGGGAAGGGTGAAGTGGGTTTGTTGCTTCTTCAGAGTCCAGAAATTTTGAATCTTGATTTGGAAACTCCAGTAATCTCAGTGTTGGGATTCTTGCAACATTTTGGACTGAGCAAAGAAGAATTGCAATCTGTTAGGCAAAAATACTCCCATGTGTTAGGAAGAAATAAAATGGTCAATTTACCTCATTCGATAAGGGCTCTGGATCTACAAGATTGGTTTTTCAATAAGATTACATGTTCACATGAGTTATTAGCAACTTATGCAATCGGCGATCCAAATGAAGATATAGACCAAGGGTTTATAAATGGGTTGAAAAGGATCCAATCTACCAGAACCCCCATTCATACAATGAATAAATTGAATTTCTTGCATGGAATTGGGTTTGGAGAGAATGCTTTGACTATGAAGGTCTTAACTCATATGCATGGCAATAGTAGTGAGTTACAAGGACGGTTTGATTGCCTTCTCAATAGAGGTATCAAATTCTCCAAACTGTGTACTATTTTAAGAATGACTCCGAAGATCTTAAGTCAAAATCCAGAGAATCTAGAACAGAAGGTCAATTTTCTGTGTCAAGAAATGGGATCCTCTTTGCAGTACCTAGATATTTTCCCAGCATTTTTGTGTTTTGATCTGGAGAACCGAATTAAACCCAGATACAGATTTCATGTGTGGCTCACAGAGAGGGGCTTGTGTAGCAAAAACTACTCAATTGCAAGCATGATTGCTACTAGTGAAAAGAGCTTTGTATCACGCCTTTCTGGAATTCACCCAGCTGCTCCAAAGCAATGGTTGGAGTGTTTCTTATACAAAAGATATTAATGGTCGCCAAGAAGAGACTTCTCTGATTTAAGTCTTTAACCTTGCATTCACAATGTATATGTTCATTCTAACAAAGTGTGTGCTTGCAATCTTTGATGTGCAATTTGAAAGTGCTGTGAATTCATATGATTGAGACTGAGTGTAATTTTATTGTGTCTTGTACATATGTGACCATTGTGATAACTTTGTATTAATTCCGGCAACAAAGATTTTGATGCAGAAATAATCATTCTTTTTGTACATGTACATTTCATTTTAATTCTCTCTCGGCAGAGTGGATAGAGTCTCTCTGCTATAAGAAGTTAGAAGCATTGTAACTCATACAATTAGGAATAAAGCTGCAGGTTGATGGAGAAGGAAGCTGGAAAGTTATAATTTATATATGTATATATCCATCGGATTGATATAAAAGATGGGATTTAAAAGGCTCATGGCATTGTGAATCTGATATGAACCTAATTATATAAATGCACATACAATTTTGGTAGTATAGGCGATGTCACCCATCCGTTGGTGAGGGATGATTGTCACATGATCATATATGCAATTGCTGGATTGAACAGTGATAAATGCTTGTGGTCCTTTTTTTTTTTTTTTTTGTTTGGGTGATAGCTTGTCGCCCACCTCTTGGAAGGAGACATTGCTTTCTCTCTCTCTCTCTCTCTCTCTCTATATATATATATATATTACTAAAATGAAATAATTATGTGTATGTTTTATAAATCAAATAAGCTTAATCATATCTTTCTATTTTAGATTTAGTAGAAACTTATTTGTTTTAGGAGTACAGTTTTTTTGAAATCCTAAGAGTACGCTATTAGTTGAAAGCCTGAGCTGATGGAGTTGTATCAAGGTGTGTTTCCTAGTGCTTTTCTATAAGTGCCGTTGTCCAGTAGTTCGTTTAGCTGGAAATTTGTTTTGTCTGAGTATATGCCCAGCCTTGCGGTTTGTTTAGGTTGTTTTCAGGGCTTTTAGCCTCCCTTTTTCATGAATAGATATAATATATAAATATTTTCTTTATTCTCTCTGAATCTCATCTTCGGTTTTATTAATTTATTTGGACAAATTTCGATTTGACTTATTGTTTTTTTTTTTTTTTGGCGTAAAGATTTGACTAATTGTTTGTGTTGGAATGTATAGTCAAAATTATTAATTTCTCAATCAAAACATGGAAATTACAAAACGACGCCCAAAAATTCATTAATATTATTATTTTTTGTTTTTCAACCAACAAAAACTTGTTGAAGAGAGCGGCAATAGCCAATTTCTAGAAGAGACCAGAAACCCCGTAAACTTCCTAAGGGACCCACCAAAATATACTGTTGTGATTCTCTGCATGCTCTCCACGTGTCATCTGATTAAAAGGACTTCCGTTACATATTTTTTATTGGACAAATATTTCAGTTACTTTAGTAGTCAGATTTAATACGTTTCTTTTCCCTATTTGGTTATATTCCAAACACCTAAACAGGATATAATCCCATTCCTTTATTCCATTTTTTTTTTTGGTGGTAATATCCTCCTCTTGGTAGATACTAGATAAAGATGGTGGCTTTCTTACGTGATAAAATGGGGTTTTTTTTTTTTTTTTTTTTTTTTTTTTGCCTTTGTTGTGTGCTCAAAGACAACAAATTTCTTGTACAATAAGATTGGTTTTTAATTATGATCGTAAAACCTTATTTGATATACACATACACATACATGTTGTTAATTAAAGACTTTATAACCGGTTTTTTAGATTTAATATGTAGTTCCCTTTTATATTATATTATATATTTTCATATTTAATAATTGACTGCAAATTTAATTAGAATTAAAAAAACAAACCTGAGACATTGAGAAAGCTAATCATGATATAATCTTCTTACTACTTTTGATTACTACACAACTAATCTCGAAGTTTTTTCGGAAAGAAGATTAATTACAACACATCTGTTTTCTACTTCTTAAAAACTTATCATATAAGGAGGAAAAACTCTACATTAAATGTAAAAAAATAATCCTTTTTTTTTTATTAATATTATTATTTAAAAAATAAATATAAAGAGAATAATAAATAGTAAAATTTTAAAAAAAAATTCATTTATACTTTTTCAATTTTGTTATTATTTATTTATATTTCATATTTTAAAAAATTATGAAGTTCTTTATTTTAGTTTAATAAATATATCAAAGAAGACTTATCAAAGAAGATTTATTTGTTAATTTTTATAAGTCTGACAGTCTTTACAAATTAATATTAATAATTAATAATTAAAAATTTATTTTTTCTAATATTATTTGATTATAAAATAGAAAACTTTTTTTCACAATTTAAAAAAAAAATTACATATTTTTATTTTTTATGTATCACCATTTAATATTTAAAATATCAAAAATTTATACATTTATCAAGTAAAAAACATCTTTTTTCATAAATCCTTCACAACTCAAGCACCACATCGTAGAAATTGGTTGTCGCATTTGGATAACAAATTAATCCAAACAAATTATAAGGGATTTGAGTAAAATTGATAACGACAAATTTCTTTCCAATCAGAATATTTTTGGACAAAACTGAATCACAAAAGCTTCATCAAATTGTTCAGTAATAAAATTTTGAATATATTTGAATTGTTTGTTTGTGTTGTTTTATACATATTTAATTTTTTGTTTAGCCTTGTACTTTCAAATATTTTTAGCATTTTTGATTGTATGTTTCTTAACAATGTTAAAAGTATTCTGTTTTATAATTTTGAATAATTGTAAAGTATTTAATTCTTAATTAGAAAATAAATGATAAAATTTAACAGACCAAGACTCCAAAAACATGAACTCTAACCAATAAAAATTGTTCCAGTACCATATCTATGGTATATCATGAAAAATAAATAAATATATATATATATATATATATAAAACAAAATGAATTATTACAAAATAAAAATGAAACAAAAAAATAAATTTTACTGTTTTATATTTGTGAGCTTTCATGCTTTGTATAGTCATTTTGTTTGCAACGATTACCGTACAGTATGAGTTAAATAGAGAGATGTGAGAGGAAAAGTGGAAATGTATAAAGAATTTATTAAAAAAATATTTAATTGTCAAACATTTTTAACACTAATTTTAAATAAAAATAAAAATTTAGATTTATAATAAAATTGTATAAAATATATCAATTAGAAACTCTCTATAAAATATTAATTTATAATTTTTAAAAATATTTTTAATTGTTTAAATTAATTTGTAAAATCTAATAAATGATTAATTTTTATCAAATGATTAATTTTTATCAATAGTAAAAAGTAAAAAAATATTAATTTTGATTTTTCATACAATTTAAATAATAATAATAATAATAAAATTGAACGGGTGTGGATAAAATGTCCTGGAAAAAAAGACGGTAACTCCCCTGGTTTCCTAATTTAATATATTATTTTCTAAATGACCTTTCCCCAGTTCCTTTTGTTGTATCAGACCAGAATCAGGTGTAAAATACCAAAACTATCCTCCATTCGGAAACAGACACGCAAGCGTGCGCACTGACTTTTTTTTTTTAAATTCATATATATATATATATAATTTTTTTTTTTATATATTTTTATTTCTCTCATAAATTGTTTCCAATGGACTCCAATTCTAATTCCATCTCCTTCTCCTAAAGACTTCAAAAACAAAATTCAGTAGGAAGAGTAGTCAGACTGGAGAAAAACCAGTGCCCAAGAAAACACACACCCAAATAAAAACCAGCCAAGAAAACCTGCGAAATTTATGGTGTTTTGTTCTGTCTCATCGGATTCCGAAGTGCAGACGTTCCCTCCGACGACCGGAACCGTACCTAAACCACCCATGTCATTCACTGTCTCAGCCAAGTCCCACCAACAACCTCTCCACAACTTTCCCTTAACCGGATTGAAATGGCCTAACAGCAATCCCACCACCACTACAACCACCAACACCACCACTTCCCAACACCAGCCGAGGCTCAGAAACGAGTTGGCCCAGAAGTCACCGCTCCATGACTCGTCGTCGGAAGGGGTCGAACCTAAGTTGAATGACAACCCAATGAACGGTTTATCCAATGAACGGCCTCAGTCTGTGAAGAAAATTACGTTTTCCGAATGTCTGGTCGAGAATTCGGAGGACAAAATAAATTCGGTTGCTGCAGAGGATTTGAAATCCAAGGTCTTGTTGCGTTTGCGTCCGAAGAGCAAATTCGCTAATGAGGCTGTGGAAACAGTAGGTGTTCAGACCCAGAAGCCGGTTCTTGATGATGTTTACGAGGAGATGCCCAAAACGTGGAATTTGAGGCCCAGAAAACCGGTGGCGAAGCCCTCCTCCGCCGGTGGAAGCCCACCACCGAGGACTGGAGGGTCGGCGGTGCAGGAGAACAAGACCCCAATGCAACAAGCGCGACCTGAATTAGCCGGGTCCTTACGGGTGGGAGGTGAGACCAGAGCTGCTGAGAAGAAGAAGAATAGGAAGTTCTCGATTTCGCTTTCCAAACAAGAGATCGAAGACGATATCATCGAGATGACCGGGTCGAGGCCCACCAAGAGGCCCAAAAAGAGAGCTAGGGCTGTGCAGAAACAACTTGATGTACTTTTCTTTTCAATTCAATGGCTTTGATATATGTGAATTTTTATTTTTTAATCTTATTGGGTTAATTTTTATTTATTTATTTATTCTTTTTATATTTGGTTGTAATTGGCTTTGTTTTGGGGTTATGATAGCTTGGTTATTGATGTTGTTTTGATGGTTTGCAGAATGTTTTCCCGGGCTTGTGGTTGTCTTCGATAACACCAGATGTCTACAGAGTCCCTGATACTCCTATTAAGGTAGTTTAGTGATTATTTAGATGAGAGAAACTTTTTGTTATCAATTAGTTTTCATAGTTTGCTTTTAGTCTACAACAATGAAAAATATGTTTTGCAAGTTTTTAATTGCCTTTTTTACTTTCTTTCTCTTTTTTATTTTATTTTATTTATTTATTTATTTTTCCCTACCCTCGCTTGATAACCTCTTACAGTTTTCGTAGGCTTGTGTTTTAGTCTTTTCAAATGGCAAGATGATGATTTTGATTATTTTTCATGCAGGGATAGATACATTGTCTAAAATGTTGGAGCTTTGAAGACTAATGAGTGCTTTAAGCATTTTGACATCAACTGGAGGTATAACAAACCATAGAACTTGAAGATGAAAGGACAGTTAATTTATCACATATTGCTGCCTTTGTCTATTGCAGAGCCTGGGGAATGTCGAAACATTTTATCTTTTTTAGCTGTTACAAATAGTTATTAGTGTTCTTACTAATAAGAAAAGAAGAAGAAGAAGAAGAAGTAGTAGTGTAGTTGCAAATGTAAATAGTTTTATCTGTTATCTTTTGGACGAATAAAGATCTATAATGGCTTTGGTTTATAATACTAGTTAATACATTGTCTTTTCTGTTGAATTGAATATGCTTTTGGTGCGCCTCTTTTCCAATTTATAATAGTTGCGGTTTCTTACCAAAAATTGATTTAGTCAGTTGTTAGTTAAGCATAATTGAATTCATTTTTAGTTTGCAAAAGGTTGAGAATAATTTAGTGCTTGGTATATGCAAGTATCTATGTTTTCTGTTCTTTTTATGCACATGGTCAAGCGGAAGTGGTAGGTCCACTGATTCTTGATCTATTATATAAGCATGTGATACTTTAATGAGCTACGTACTTATTATATTTTTCTTTCCCACCAGAAGAGTCCATGCACCATACTCGAGGCCATTACATATTGAAACAAATTTGTCAGTTTCTTATTAAAAACGGACTTTGTCAGTTGTTAGTTAAGTGAAAAAGATCTTGGTATCTGTGAGTATCCATGTTTTCTATTCTTTATGTGCATGTGTTCAAGCGAAAATGGTGTGTCTGCTGATTTTTGATTTGTTTTTATAAACATGTCATACTTAAGTGAGTTGCATACTTCTGTTGAGTTTTTCTTTCTGACTGGAAGAATCCATGCAACATGCACAAGTCATCTGTTAGTAGTTAGTAGCTTGAGATGTGGGGGTGCTGGGGGTTTAGGAGGCCTTGATCTGCTAGGATTAGGTGTGAAGTGGTAATTCAGATGGTGGAAAACGAACACATGCATGATAGATGCAAGATAAGTTGTTTTCTGTAGAGATCCTGTCGTGTAGCGTACTTTTAATGAATTACCTTAAAATAATTTAAATAATGTTATAAATGATTTGGGAATAGTGTATGATAGATAAGGAATTAATTTCTTCTGTTGTTGGATATTTTAATATTTCGTATTAGTCTTGAAGATTGCCAACATATTTCCAGATATTCAGTGATTGAAAATCTTTAGTATCTGCATTAAAAGAAGATTCTCTTTGGAATTACGCTTGAACAATTATTGAAACTAGTGGTTAAACTGGTTAATGCTTTCTTTTTGTTCTACATGAAGGGTGCGTGAGAAAACACACATCATGCATCCTATCAATCTAAGAATGTAGTAGAGTTTAATTGGTTATGTACCATTACTGTGTGATTCTTTCTTGTTGAAAATGCTGCACGGTGC
This sequence comes from Ziziphus jujuba, assembly GCF_031755915.1. NCBI lineage: Eukaryota > Viridiplantae > Streptophyta > Magnoliopsida > Rosales > Rhamnaceae > Ziziphus > Ziziphus jujuba. The sequence goes on along the minus strand of NC_083385.1, from coordinate 6,803,401 downwards.
ACGTGACTTTCAGTTTAAGAACGCATCGGAGTTTGATTGGTTATTTTCTCTTTTTATGTGAGATTCTTTCCTGTTAAAATGTGTGCATCATGCATGCGGCTTTTTTGCTAATACCTTGAGAGGCAGGCAATTGAAATAAAAAGTAAGAGTAGAGTGTGATGGAAGACCAACCATCTTGAGGAGGAATATCTTTTACAAGTAAGACATTGTCAGGTGAGAGAGATGATGCTCATGTAGATTAAGAAGAACTGGTAGGCAGTGGGCAATATAGTTGGTGGAATTAGATCAGATATGAAAATACAGAGGGGAGAAATACTAAGATATGCCTGCTAGGTGAAAAATAAGCTTCTTTGTGAGATCTCGTACATTTATTTTATTATGCTCTGCAATTTTAGTTTTAAATATTAAGAATTTTAGAACATACAATTTCAATATTTGGGTGTAAGGAATATTTTGTTTTCTTGGGATTATTTATTGCAGATATGCAGTGGTACTCTTAAAAATGGTTAGGTAGTTTCAAATATATTGTTTTATTGATTGTTTTTAGTACTTCATGAAGATAAGATCTTGTTCATGATCACATTTATAGCATTGTTGAAACTACTTATTTAAAGATCGTTCATCTGTTTCCTTTGCATATGTACTTGAATGGTACATGATTAAGGTGCATTTTTGCGGTAGCATTTCTTTTGTTTCCAAAATGTGCTAGGGATGGTATAAACGAAACCTTTCTTTCCATATATGTAATTTTAGTATGAAGAAGTTAGATGTTTCTTCCTGGACATTTTTGAAATTTTGGCATGACCATTTCCATGAAGAAATTTGTTCAAAGTAGATATGATTCAAATGAAAATCTGCTGCATACTTTGGGGGGAGCGGGGGCTGAAGTCTCCTGCATCTTGTACCCTGCTCAACATGAACTCGAGACATCGTAATTAAGCTTTATTTTATTTGTTGTACAATTTTGTATGCATGTCTCTGTATTTGTAGTTTAAATACGTTCTTTTGTTGCAAACAGTTCATCACTGCTTACATTGAACTTGTTTGATATCTGGTTTAAGCTGGAGCAGAACTCATGGTTAGATTGAATTGGCTCAAATTTCAATTGTTCATAGCAACGTACTTCCGTTCATAGGTTCAAAGTTGTTAAAATGCTTAGTTCTTGTACCTTGGTCACTGATCTATTCTTGGAGATAATTTACTGAAGATCATAGATTGATTAGAGCACTTGGTCGTGGTTACTAGTTTGGACATTGGAGCAACTCATGTAGTGGCAGTCTTTCGTTTGTATCTTTTGTCTCTCTTTAATCTTCAATTTGTATTGGGGCCAAGTTCAAAGTGAAGTTTTGCTATGTGAGAAAAATCTAAACTTGGATAATTGATGTATTTTTATGCAAAAGTGAGGAACAAACTGCCATAGAAAGAGTGGAACCATGTTCCCCAATGGCCAGTAGATGTTCCATGAAAGGTGCTAGCCATTGATTTCGATCTGTGAATTTCACCCACTTGTTGAACTTACAGATTGAGCATGCTGCATTTGTAATGTCTTTGCGTATTCCTGGATTTGCAGTCAATCAAGGAATGTCCTGGCCTACCCAAATCTGGGTCTTACCTCCACAGCTTGCTGTTGGAAACCAAAAGTTCTTACTTCATGGGGATTGAAATGTCTGGATTATGATGATACTAGCCGTGAAGAGTACGAGCAAGTATAGAGAGATGACATGGTAATAAAGCATGAATGTGTGTATAAAAGGAATTTTTATTTATTTTGTTGGAAAGGTAAAGTAGGAATTTTTAATTCATATTGTTACAGAGCAACTTATAGTGAAACAGAGGTTATTTAAAATGTTCTTGAAAAAGAAACTAGGTTGCTCTTTTGAGGTGATAAAGCCTAATTATGTGGCTAAAAGTAGGCATAACGACAAGAGTAATTAGTTTGGTTTCTTGATTGATTTGTGATCCCTACACCCAAATTTCCTACTAAAGCCCAAATCTCCTGCCAGCAACGTTATCTCTCTAGCTATTGTGTGTGTGTTTTTTTATTTTATTTTATTTTATTTTATTTAACACTAGTACCATCTTGGAGTTTAGAAGGGATAACATATGCAAAATACAATTAAGCACCAAAATCTTGGGTAATCAGAGTTGACCAAATATGCAACAAGTTCACACTGCACTTGTTGTCATTGTCAGATAGTGAAGTGCTTAATCTCGCAGACTCTCCCAGCTAGCTCTGGGCCTTTACCTTGGAACTTCTCTAATAGCTTGCACAAAGTCCGTTTTTATCTCTCTCAATGCAAGATCCACAACACTTTTCCTTTCAATTTTTAATTATCAGAGGCATGGAAAAAAATTTCCATTCTTATTTTTTTATTTATTTATTTTTTTTTCCTCTCAGTATTTTCAGTGGCTTGTATGTACATGGAGGAGTAAGTTCAAATAAAATTGTAGCAATCACATTTAACGAATATGCGATCTAATTGTTATTTTTTTTTTAATATTTATTATTACTATTATTTTTTTAAATTTTTTGTTGATGCAAAGATGGGATTTGCATCTAGATCATTATCCCCAAAAAAAAAAAAAAAAAAAAAAGATAACTTATTAACTGGCGGTGAATAAAAATGAGACACATTAGTGAAATGATATGTACAGCAAGAGATGAAGATTTTAAGTGCAAGTTGAAGTACTTGCTTTTATTTGGTTAACATACAATAAAATTATATCTCTAGCTTAGAGGGAAAAAATAAAAAAATAATAATAATAATTAAAAAAAAAAAAAACCTGTGCATTGACCTAACCACTTTGTATTGAATCTTGAGCGTTGCCACGTTGTAAAATGCGGTTTTGTTTTGTTTGTATCAATATCTACATTTTCTACGTCCTCATTTCCTCTCTCACAATCTCTCTCCCTCTCAGTGCAAGGTCCACAACTCTTTCATTTTCTTTTTAAATTACCAAACGGCTGAAAATGTTAAAAAGAAAAGAATTCCCTTGTTTTTCCTCTTACTTTTTATTTATTTTCCTTGTTTTTACTCCCTATTTTTGTTTGTTTGTTTGTCTGTTTTTTTAATCTTTTCCCTAGCTGTTTCCAATAGTAATTTAATAGTTTAGCTTGAAACAAAGAAGTAGAGAAATATCATTGGAAGAAATTGAAAATTTTGAAAGCCTCTTTTACTTTCCGGTAATTTCTTTGGCAGATATATAGGTAAAATATCAATTGAAAAATTGTAGCAATCAGATAAGATATTGCAATATTTGATCTTATTGTTAATAATTTTTTTTTTTTTTGACGTAAAAATGAGATTTGCATCTAGATAGTTATACCAGAAAAAAAAAAAAAAAAAGGATAACTAATTGCTCATGGTGAATAAAAATGGAACAGAGATTAACGAAATGATGCAGAAGAAGAAATTAAGATTTTAAATGCAGGTGAAGAGAAGCTACACGATGACAATCTGACTGACTTTTACTTGGATAACATGTAACATAATTATTTAATTATACAAGCACCATAATAAAGAAGAAGAAAACAAGGCCGCATATTATCATGGATAGACACAATAGCTGCAGAGACCTTGCAAATGTAAATGCAAAGTTATTCAGACACTCATTTTAGTAAATCCTTGTATTCTCACCACCACTAAAAATATGTCGAAAGAAATTTTTCCACGAATGATGATGATGTATGTTTTTAATTGTCACATCGTAGATTGCGTACTCCCCTTGGTTCGCATTCTGTGGAAGAAAAAAACACATGGTCAGCATGGTGTCAGATATTAATCTTCTAAATTATTTTTGATCTTTGTGTTTTTCTTTTATTTATTTAATTTTACATTAATACCTCTTAAAATGGTTAGTGCAGTTATATTTCCCTTTTTCATTTAAAAAAGTTATTAGCTACCTTTGTTAGAACCTGAGTTATATATATTTATAGTAGTATTTTCGTTCTGAAATTTTTTTTTTTCTCTTGACACACTGGTTTTAAATTTCAATTTTTGGTAAATTTTTATTTTTAGATTATTTTTTGTCTACTTTTTAACATTTTTGAGACCTACAATATGTGAAAATCTTTTGGGGGTTTTGATATTGCAATTTTTTTTTTTTCTAGTGCAGCAAGTATATTAATTGGATGTGCCTTAAAATTGCTACAACGAAAGTGCACTAAAAAAATGAAATTTTAAAAATTAAAATGCCAAAAAAAAAAAGTTCAAAAACCTAAATTCATCTAAGTGTCGTTTTGAGACTAACAGAACCAATAATTTTCACCATGTCCATGGTTTCTTCTTCTTCTTCCTAGTTTTTATTTTTTATGGATAATCACACTCATGGTTAATAGCTAAAATCTTCTTCTTCTTCTTCTTCTTCTTTTTTTTTTTTTCAAATTTTCTTATAGATAATTATACTCATGGCTAAAAAGTAAAAACTAAATTAATTTCATGGTTCTGGGGCATTTGGTGGCATGACCTTCATGATTAAACCACTAATCTCAATAATGGGTTTCTTTCCTCTTTCTTTTTCTTTCTTTCATTTTCTGGTTGTGCGTTTTGAGATTTTATTTTGTATATGGCTGCTTTTGGGAGCCATTCGTGAGATGGTCGATGATTTAAGAGTGCTGAAATCAACAAATTTTGTTTTTAGACCATTTAAACGGTAATTAACTTCTATTTCCTTCAAAATTTTGAATGATGTGTCAATATTTTATTAAAAGGACAGGAAAGAGGACACCAACGTGGAATAAAGGATCCACAGCCATAAATGATAATGTTATATTTCTAAAAGATATGCCAACTCATACATAAGCTTTATATTTAATTGTCCTATTAAAAGTTTTGTTGATAAGATAACTTAATATAATATTATTTATATTTTTTAATAAGAATATATTTTATCCATTTTGACAATACGAATAAGATTAAAAAACAAAAACAAACATGAATCACCAGCAAAAACAGCAGAAAAGATCCTTATAAGATAAACTTAATTAGAAAAATGAAATTATGCTTTAATCCGGTAGTCAAACATATCACTTGTTAAACTGAAATTAGAACCTGACCTGATGATCGGCAAGATCTCGAGGTACAATAATTAGTCTTCTTCCTTCACTCTTCATGCCTTTAATACCTTCACGTAATCCTGCTGAATTCCAAGTTCCATAAGTACCCTTTTAATTGCTTGGTTTAGTGAGTATTTTTAATGTGTACGTGGATTGTGATGCAGGTACAACACAAATTGGAAAAAGGCTTGCTGTATATATATATATATATATCTATAACAAAGTTATCCATTTAAGAGTGGGTCAACTCAAAAACAAGTTTATAGTGATTCTTCTGTCCAATATTGTAATGTTTATGTGTTCATCTATTTTTTCCTTTCAACGAAAATTGTATTTCTTTATAAGGATTATTTTTATTATTTTTTCTTAGTTTTAAAATAGATAATTTTTGATTTGATAAAATTTTTTTTTTACTAATTCACATATTCGACATTGAAAATGCTTTTAGATGGAGAAATTATTATATACATAACAGAAATATAATTTAAAATTGCATTGATTTTTAGTTTTTGTTGTTATTATTTTTTCTTTTTTAATATTTATAGGTAATTAATATGTTTAATAAACTTTAATTACTTTCAACAGACATTAAAAATCATTGACATAAAAAATTTATACATAATTTAGAAAAAAAAAAAGAAACAAAAACAAAAGATAAATAAATTTATTGTCAAACAATTATAAAGGATGTACTATTTAAACTGATGAGTTAATACTAAAACTCTAATTTTAGCAAAAAATAATGCTAAAATTCTAATTAGACAAGTAAAACTTTCAACCTTTGCCATATTGTTAAGGGTTCCATGCAAAATGAAAACTATGCGCCCAACTTATCAAAACTTTCTCTGTACATAACTATATAGTTTTCGTCTCAAGAAACATATTAAATTCTGCTTTTACCTGTATAAAGGTCCTCTAACTTCATCTTCTTTGTATCTTGATGGTGTATCCAGTTCTTTGCCTCATCAAAGAGTGTATATTCTATAACAAACTGCAAGCTAACAGTTACTATTAATTGCAGTTACAAAATCAAGAAAATTTCTATGGTTCGAATAATTAATTATTAAGATGGTAGATTTTGCCAATTGATATGTATATATATATATATATATATGCTTCTTTCTTTACACATTAATTTTCTTCCCTATTATATACAATAAGAAAATTTTCAATATTTTAAATTGAAAATAAATAAGCTTAATTATTAAAATTTTTAAATTTGATAAATGGTAATATGTCACATCAAATTTAAAAGGTTTTAAATGATTAAATCTATTTATTTAAGTTAACTATATATATATATATATATATATATATCCATATATATAATTTTATTCTTCATGCTGTTCAATGTCCATGTAGGTAATATTTCACTCAAACAGGACCGATAATAATTTTCAAAAGGATTACATAAGATGGCGTTGCCTAGTAGAATATACTATATATATAAATATTAGAAAATGAACAAACCTTGCAACCCACTTCAATACCCTTTTCATATTCGCCCGGTCTAATATCTGTGTACATGATACCATTTCCAAGTGGAATATATTCATGGCTATTTGTAATTTTGTGAGAACCTGGATATATTTCCAACATGACAATATCATACTCGCATGCATTTCACACAAAAGGTTTGTATAATCAATTAATGCAACAACTTTAATTTCACCAATTACCTGTTCCACTAAATTTTGGGAAGTGATCAGATACCACGTTGTCCATTTTGATATGATTATACCCGTACATCCGTTGATTAGATTTGATCGGCGAGCTGCCCACACAAAAAACAATTAGACTAGACTGGAAAACTAAAAACCCGTAAACAACATTTGGGAAACTATACATGTATAATATGACCAAAGAATATTAATTCTGATCACCAACGCAATCAGGTTATATAAATAAATAAATATTACCTGTGGATGCTTCTATGCTGTAGCTGCCAATTGGAAGTCTCTTGCCTTGTAAAAGCTACACCAAGAAGACTAGTTTTGTCTGTCGGAAAATTCATTGTCGTATTTCTCAGTTTAATTAATTAGAATACATATAAAATATATATATATACATACATATATATATATATATATATTGTAATTCCTTTAAAGAAATCATGCTTAATTAAAATACAGAAGAGAGGTAAAAGAGATGGGAGTACAAGGATTAGGAAACGATTGGTTCAAAGTAAGAGATGATGCAGAGAATTTGGTCGGCACGGTCGCGAGAGATTTAATCTTCCAGGCAAAATGATGTCTCGCCCAGCTATTGGACGAAGCGAGAAGAGCGATACGGAGAAACGATGCCTTGGTGGTGTGAGAGCGTGCAGTGCTCATGATCACCATGGCTTCTATGAGGTTTTTTTGTTGTTGGTGGCAGGCTTCTATGAGATTTAATTTGCTGATAATTCTCGGCTATGGGTGGAAATTTAAATTGATCAGGATCTTGTTCTCATCGATGTTTTACCTAAGCTTTTGAGAGTCACATGTGTCAATTTAATAATTAAATTGTTAAAGACTGAACTATGCTTTTCATTAACTTCCAAATTATTATTATTATTTTTTTTCATTAAATGATTGTAAGCTTCAATTTAATTATTCTGCGATAAATTAAAACAATTAATAAATAAAACTGCTTTTTTTTTCCTGGGATACCAGTAAAAGAAAAAAAATAAAAATTGGCACCTTGGGTAATATGAAATTTTAAAAACTTAAAAACAAAAGTAAAACCAATCACCAGCTAAAATTTTTATTGAAATTTGGATTGTTAGAGTTAGGAAGAAAACTAAAGTTAAAGAAAGTAAAAAGAGAAAAAAAAAAAAAAAAACTAAGAATAAATCTTGTGGTTTAATTTACTGACTGTAACATTCCGTTAAATTATGTAAATTGAGAAAAAAAAAATATAATGATAAATGAAAAAAATAAATCTTGACTATTTATATTGTAGCTATTGCATGTCACTAAATACTTAAAAATTTAGTTAAAACTTGGATGAAAACACATATTGATTGAATCGTTAGGTGATGTTGACTTAGTTGACAAGTCTTTAATACTTTTATCCACTCTATAATTCTATTCGGCATGGCCTTAATAAAAATACATATATTTTTATTAAAAAAAAAAAAAGCACAGTTATTATCGTCCACTTTCGTGGCAGATGGCTGTTGGTTAGCTTTTAAATGCTGACCAATCAATATTTACCGCATGACCACTGATGAATGTATTAAAATTTAAATGTTAACTAGAGATTATAAAGTTTACTTTTCCATGGTAGTTGTTTCCACCACTGGTCTCCACTCCTCAAATTTTCCTATCTTTTATTTGTTATTAATATTTTTTATTGTTATACATTTACTAGTTTGCCCATTAATGATTGACTGTGCTCACTCTCCCCTCACTTTGTGAAGCTTATAATTAATTACAATTGAATAACTCTTTCCTTTTATTAATATTTCACATATATATATATATATATATATCTTACTTCCTACAAATTTAAAGCTGGTTCTAATAAATTTGTTAAGTCTGTTATTATTTACATAAATGTGAAAAAAAGAGCGTTATAATATGGCATAAAAATGAATAGTTGGTATCTATGTGGCATGGATATATAATATATTGAAAACCAATTTAAAAATTATTATCCAATGTTACTATGCAAAAATAATATTAGTTAATTACATGTTTTATTTATTTACTTTTTAAAAACATTTAAAAAATTCATAATATTAAAGTAAACATTTATCTTAACAATATATTTACCAAATCAACTCATACATTTATTCCACACATTGTCCACACTTCGAAGTAGAAGTAGAAAATTATTGTGGCTAATAATGACAAACAATGTGTGAGGCATGTAAGGATCCCACGTCTACATAGCATCATTCGATGCCAAAATGATATTTAATATTTGATTAAGTATATACAATTATTTGCTAAATATTAAATGTCATTTACGCGTACACATGTAAGAAAAAGTTAAATATTCAAGTAAAGTTAAAGTTAGAAAACTTTTTTTGGTGGAACGTTAAAGTTAGAAAGCTTGTGTGAGAGAAAATAATAAAGTTAGATATCTAGACCTATAATGTGTTGTGTTCATGTAGTACTATAATGAATTCATTTTCTATTTTATCGTGAACTTTAAAGATTTTGTATTAAAATATATAAATTTAAAATCATTCATTGCGTTATGATATAATCTTTAACATTATTCGTTAATACGTTGAATTTGACTATAAAATTGATAACAAAAATATTTAAATGAATATAACTAACACAAATTTGTACTTTATTAACGGTATTAGTAATCCAAAAAAAATAATGATTATCTTTACAAAATTAAATATTCAATACATGAATTAAAAATATTACATTTAAGAAAATAATATTGAATAGTATTAAAGAGTAATAAATATGATAATATATATTAAAAATATATTCTTTAACACATTCTTTCTTTGTTACCAATTCGTTAATTAGCATGTTTTATTGTGTTAATGCTGTTATGGGCTTAAAATAAAATCCAAATACTGCTAATCTTATCCAAATTCATGCCATATTATTTTATCATGTAGAATTTTGTCAGATTTATTTCGATCTAGCTTTGGATTGTGGGAGGTAAAACCATCAAATAAGATTACCAAGAAAAAAATCTTAGTTGCAAGGTCTAGCTATATATATGGTTTTTTTTTTTTTTTTTTGGGTTGAAGCTTATAAACTTACTAACTCTTTCCTTTCATAATTATTTCAATACATTTTTTTTTTAATTTTTATCTCTTTCCACAATTCCAAAACTGATACTATAAAATGGGGGGAAAAAATCAGTTCAATAATTAAATGGAAGAACTTGTATATACAGCCCTTAAAAAACATGGATGATGTAATATAATAAGCCATCATCATTCGTCATTAAACATGTGACAATATTTATATAGGATTGACATGCTTTATTTTATAATCTTATTACATTGTGCATGATTATAAATTATTAAATATATATTGTACATAATGATTATAAAGAATAACGTATAACATGACAAAACTACTAAATATAATACTTTTCTAGTTGTATTGTCACAAATCAGGGCCATAACCCTAAGTGTTTTTTTTTTTCTTTATATAGAACTTGTTATATTAAAAAAAAATTACAATTTATCTAAATAAGTTATTTATTAATGAAAATTTGATATATTTCTTGTACGATTATGTAATAAATGGAAAATAGCTATATATGTTTTTGTGAAATTCATATTCGTATTCTTTTTTCCTACTTAATTGTTGACATTTAGTTTTTCCATTAATATAGTCAATATCAAAATAGCACTTCTAATGAGAAGAATAATATTGTCAAAACAGAAATATGGAAGACTAGTTTTTTTATAGGCTCTTGACATATTAATTTTAAACCTTTTTTCTCACGATTTTCCACCTTATTGAAAATTAAATCCCTTATTGTTCTATTTTATCATGTAAACATTTTACCGCTGAACTTTTCTTTAAAAATATATATATATATATATATATATATATATATATATATATATATATATATATATATTGCCACATTCTCACTGAGTGTCTCAAACCAATCTGTTCTGATAAGAAAAAAAATACTGAAACCAAGCAGACTCGGAGAATGTACGAAAATTTTGGATAAATGGAGGATTGACTGACGGACAATCAGTCGTCGTCATTGAGGCGATGTCATATGTTGCCAAAAATGTCTTTAATAATTGGACCTGATTCATCTTTTTGTACTTATCATTTTCTTTTTGCTGAAACTTTTGTACTTATCTGTCATCCATCCATGTGGATGTAAAGTAATTGACATGTAATAAAAGGACATGTCATTTGAATTATTTCATTCATATTGCCTTTTTTCTATCCTTCAAAAGAAAAAGAAAAAAAAAAATTACGTTTGTCATTTGTATTTTCTTTTGTAATTATTTTGATTAAAAGACCCCAATTTAGAATTATTGTGTAAAAGAAAATTGATTTTGCGAATAGTTTACTCGGAGAGCTTTTATATATCCATATTAGTTACCAAATAATTGATGCACTGATAGATATACATTACAATATTAGACATCCCACAGCAATATCCCTTCAAAAAGCCATAGTTCGAATATATGGCTTGTGAACTTTCGCAAGGGAAGGGCATGCGTGTCAAAATAATGAAATTTGTGTAAGTGATGAAAAACATGTGGATATTCATTGGAAAGTGATACAAAATAATTTTAATTAGATTTATAGGTAATTATAACATGATCAAAGATATTATATGAAGGAAATGTTTATTTTAACTGATCGATTTCATTCATACCGGTTTTATCATAATTATATTTATTGATTTGTAACAGTAAAAATTAATTGAAAAAATTTATAAATGAGTTTTGAGTATAATTTTTTATATTTTATTTTAACTTGTTATACATATATATATATATATATATATATATATATTTTTTTTTTGGACGAATTTTTGATTGTCACCTTTTAACTAACACAAATAGACTGCATGAAAAATAGGTGATCGAAAAGCAATTTATGTTTTATTTTAACCTTTGATTGTCAACTTTTCTTTTAATATTATTTTTTGATAAATCGTTGATTGTTACTTTTAACTACTACAAATGGACGGCATGGAAAATAAGAAATAAAAAGTAATTTATAATATTTTAACCTTTGATTGTTATTTTTTTAAAATTATTTTTTATAAATCTTTGATTGTTACTTTTAACTAATACAAATAGTCGGCATGGAAAATAAGTGATAGAAAGCAATTTATGTTTATTTTAACCTTTGATTGTTACAATTTATGTTCATTGTAAATGATTGAAAAGAAAACTAATAAAAAAAGACCGCATGCATAATAAGCGATTAAAAAAATAATAATAATTTTGCAAAAGTCTATCTAATTTATGACAAACATCAATGATAGGAGGTCAATAATATACACCTAGACACGTGGGGAAAAGATGTGGTGGCAGATATTGATATACATTACAATATTAGACATTTATTTATTTAATTTCTTTTGGTGAGGTAACAATATGTGAGACATGTGTGTCAGATGATGCCAAAATGACTTAGACAGACTTTTAACTTTATTATTGTTTTTTGCGTTAAAAAAAATTAATTTTGGTTATTATTTATTATTTCTTTTCCATTTTAGTTGTGCAGACTTTTTTTGATATTATTTGTGCAGGATTTATATTAGTTTTTGATGATGGTTAAAAAGATATAAATAAAAATTTAAGATAGTTTGAAATTATTTTTCAATTTTGTATTTGTTGATATCTTTTTTCTTCTATTTAATTTGTCGTCTAATTATCATTTGAATAATAAATCAATCCTACGCAGTTAAAGTGACAGTTTTAAAGAAAAAACTCAAAACCAGAAACAACCAAACAAACACTTAAATCTATCGATATAAAACAACACACCACCACCAAAGACGAGCCAAATATCGACCAAACTATTGAATTCAAGAAATTGCGATAAAGTGATAAGGTTGGATCATCATTATTGTTATCATTATTGTTTTTCTCTTTTGATGCATTGGTTATATCTATTTTTTTTTTGTTTTTTTGTTTTTTTTTTTTTTTTGTTTGGGGGTGAATGGAGCATAGGTTATATCTATGTTTGGATTGTAGGAGAGGGAACATGAAATATGATTACGGAAAAAAAATGCCTAGTTATATTATATATTTTGTGATTTTTTTTTAGCTTTGATTTATATACTACTTGTTAGTGTTATATATATATATATATTGTGTAGCTTATAAGAGCATCACCATTACCATTACAGCAACACCCAACAGACTATGGGATTGTTAGACTTGATTTTATCATATCAGAAAATTAGATAGTGGTTAAAAAAAGATAATCTATAAATAGGTATGTTTAAAAAAGACTATGGGATTGTTAGATTTGATTTTATGCCGCATTCTCACTGAGTTTCAATCAAACCAATCGGCTTGAGGGAGTTTGAAAAATGGATATATAGTGGATATTGACTCGCCGACAAAATCCCTCATTCCGTGGCTAATGCAATGTCATAAAGTGCCAAAAATATTCCATAAAGTAATGAACCCTATTCTTAGGGAGCGCCACATAAGCACTATTAATTTTGCCACATGAAAAACGAGTTTCAGACTTTTTCCTTTTTCATTTTTTTTAAAAGATCCTAGGCCCTAACAAATTATATATTTAAAATTTATTTATACATATGATTATTCAATCACTAAAATATTAACAAATTATTTGCTTATATGTAAACGAAATAAATTCTCCCTTCGGGACACAACCAATGATTTCAACCCTTTTTATATTAGCTTTTATATATATATTTTTTTAAAGGTTGACATTTAAAAATATATTAAATATTTATATAAATTTTAACAAGATTTATTTTATTTTTTTAAAATTTTAATATTTCATTAAGGTTATATAAACTCTAAATATATCTTTAAATTTAACTTTTTAAAAATTTTAAAAGTTAATTATAAAGGTTCTGATAAATTATCAATTAATATATTCTATAAGAATGATTGCATGTAAATAAATCAGTAAATAAAACTGCTATATATATTGTAACACCCCGTCCCAAACCATGTCGGAATTTTTACACGTTGACCGAGGTTGACTGTTGACCATTGACCAGGGGGTCAAAAGTTGACTTTTTGACTCGGTTGGAATTCTAGGTTGACTGAGGTACCGTTACGAAGTACACGTTGGCACGAGTTCGTAGACTAGTAGCATGTTAAAAACGGAGCTACGGTTTGAAAGTTATGAGCAAAACAAGTTGAGGTCCAAATTGTCCAAGGGGTGCCGGAGTTGACTTTTTATTCATGCAAAGTTGAGCGTTGACTCATGCATGGTTGTGAAGTGCTAGTTGATACGAGTCCGTAGACTAGCGGCACGTCCAATTTGGACATGTGGTTTGGAAGTTATGGACCTGTAGAGTTTTTCAAACACCGTATTATTTTAATATTATTTTTAAACGCGTAACGATGTGTCACGTGTGACTTAATGAAGGTGACCATGTGTCACCATGTTGAGAAGCCACATGTCAACCATGTGTAATATCATATTATTTTATTATTATTTTAAAAAAAATATTATTATTAGTATTATTTAATTAAATTTAATTTATTTAAGGTTATATAAATTTCTCTCTCCTCTTTTCTTGTGTTTTTCGGCCAGCCCAGTCCGAATTAAACCTCCTCTTCTCCTATTTTGGGTCCTCTGAGTTCAAATATGGCCTCCAATCTCAAAAATTCGAAGCGGTTTGCAAGATACGAGGAATTGAAAACCGGCCGAAACTTTCCGGCCAAATTCCGGCCACCTCCGGCAGAATTGGGGTCGATGGAGACCGGATTTGTAATCCTCGTCGCTCAAGCTTCGATTCGGTATATTATTCGACTATTTTGGTTAACGTTTGTGTTTGACCCCCCGGGTACCGGGTATCATTTACCCGAATAAAATATTAATTTATTTGGCTGTGTGTGAATTGTGTTCTAGGAGCACCGGTGAGTCGTGGAATTGATCCCATGGTGGATCATGGTTTAATTGCGTGCTCCAGGTGAGTGACCCACCTTTAAAAATATTTTGGACAATTTATTATATTTATTTGGTGTTTATTTGATATCTGGAATTTATGCTCATGTGGCGTATTTTAAATGTAGTCGGGAAAAAATATTATTTTATGTATATATTTACCCATTGGTGCTAAATGGAATTTTGGGGTCATTAAGAAATTTCCGATTATTATTTTATTGTGATTAAATGGTATTTATTACACATGAGCAAGTATTTTCAGTAATTGATTGTGTCTGGATTTTATATCATTTTTGGGCAATTAATTATGTTTAATTGATATTTAAATTATGCTCATGTGGTACAATTTAGTTATGGTTTTATTGTGATTTAATTTATTTATTATGCATGAGCAAAGTATATTTCGGTAATAGTCGTACGTGGTTTTAAGTATTATTTTGGGCATAATTGGTTTAAATATTTTATGAAAATATTTGTTTAAGTTGGTGGTTTAATTTTATAAATTATGCCCACGGTATTTCAATCGTTGAATCTCGTATTACGAGAAAAGAGTATGGTTTTATTTGTTATCGATGTTTTCGTACTGGTTGGTTAAATAAAAATATGTGGGATGATAAGTGTGAAAATTTAATATATTTCCCACGGTAATTTTGGAAAACGGTATGGTTGGTTAATAATAATTATTTTAGACGCACTCATACAGTATTGGTGTTCTGGTGTATGGACACGTGGTAGCGCGCAAGTATTATGTGGTTTAGCGCGCAAGTATTATGTCTCCCGTGGTTGCCATTGGACTGGACAGACAAGTTTGATATTGGCCACAGCCGCCCCTCCCTTGGCCGGGATGATGGTTTCAGCAGCGGTACTGTCGGGACGCCAAAGTGCCACTTGCAAGTTTCTCTCTTTAACCTCCCCGCCAGTCGGTGCTCGGGACGCTGGGTATCGGAGGACATCACTGGTATATGGTGTGGTGCGTCAAGTGTAGTTTTCAAATAAAATTTCAAACCCCAAAGAGTACAAGATTATTTATTATAATTTATTGCAGTTTATTTATATTTGGGGTATTTATTTATTTATTTGTTGTTTATTAAATTAATTGGTCCCTTGGTTTCGGGAAGTACGAATTTCGGGTTTTGTGAAATTGTTTTAAAAGGGAACATTTCCAACGGAGTGAATAGTAAGGGTTTTGAGAGAAAGTATTACTTCAAATGTTTATTTATTTATTTGTTTGATATTGATTTATTAAATCCCTTTATTTGGTATACTATTAATATTAAAGGTGTTCGGTAGTTAGGGTCATTCACGGAGATGATTAGCATCTCACACTCTTAAATTCCATTCCCCTAGGTCCAGGTTGGAGACGTTGATTGTCCGGGGCGAGCCCAACGTCTCAGTTCGTTGCCGAAGGTTCAAGAAGTATTTTTTCCCTTTTCCTCTCTATCCTGTATTGCTTCTTATCTGTCATTGTATTAATTCCACATTTATCTGTATAATGCTCTGTTTACTGTATTGGACGTGTAGTTATTAATTATGCACTGGGTTGTTGTTGTTATTTGAAGTGCTGAAATTTGTGGAATTAATTTGTAGTATCGTGGAAGGAATAAGGGGATGTTTATAGAAGTGTGTTTTCAGTGCATGTAATTTTTTGGTTAGTCCTACCCTTAGGGGAGGTGCTGCCGGATTTTCCGTTGGAAGGTTCGGTGGTATTTTCCTGGGATCAGGGCTTGTCTAGGGTTCCAGGGAGGAATTCTGGACGGGTCCTGACATATATACCAATATTTCTCCTATCACCTTAATAAAATGATCATTTAGAAAATAATAATACTTGAGGCACAAAATAAATTATCAAATACATGGCAAAATGATATTGCATTATTTTATCAGTTTATCTCAAATAACACTTTTTCTTTAAATAAAATCTCAAAGTAATACTTTACTTATTTATATATAAATTATATTTATTTGTCCATCAGTAAAATGGCAACACATCATCTATATTATATATTGATAAATACTTTAGTAAACGATTTGGTTACAGCTAACAAAATAAGGATCCTAAATCTGACAAAGATATATTACACAAAACGATAATTTATACCTTTTTTTTGGGCGAGAAATATTTTACTCTTATGGGATGTTTAGATAGTGGTAAAGTTAGTGGAAATCTAAAATTCTCTGGGAAAGTGAAATTTTCTCTTATTTGAATAATTTTTAAGAGAAAAAATTTATAGATCCCAGTCGAAAATAAATATCATAACGTGTGAAACTGACAGGGAAAATGGATCATATTAAAGAGGTGTCATTCTCAAATTTCCTGAAAAACTGATATTACGTATTTTTTTAAATATAATTTTATTCTTTAATTTTAATATATAAATTTATTTAATAACTTGTAAGTCATATTTTTCTCTATAATTAACCAAACAGTATAAAAAAAATCCCAAAAAAACTCATTTTCAGAAAACTGAATATAAAAAAATTGATTCCCAAGAATTAATTTCCTTCAATACTTTTCCTTTTATCAAACACCCGATTATCGTTTGGACTCTACGCCTACATATGGAGCAAAAAAAGTGGTGCGGCTAATGATAACAATATGACATACAATATATGAGAAATGTGACCATCCGAAGTTCTCATGATGCTAAACTGATATTTATAATCGACTGAGACTCTTTAACATTTTGTAATACACCTAGACTAACAAGGTGCTGTTACAAATAGTTACATGAATTGAAATTTGATTAAAAAATATACATAAAATATGATATTTTTCATTCAATAATTCAACCTAACTCTACCTATACCCGGTGCGGATAGAGGCAAAACAAAGAATGACGTAGAACACGTGATACATGTGTCTTGATTTTTTCAGAGCTTGTTTGAAGAAAAGAACAAGGTTATTTTTGGTTTTTAGTTTTTTAGTTTTCGTTTTATTTGTTTAGGATTTGTATTATTTTTTAATGATAGTTAAAAAGATATATATATATATATATATAAATAAAATTAAAAATACTTTGAAATGATTTTTTTTAATCTTGTGTATATTCATAATTATTTCCTTCTTCTATATGCAATTAAGTAAAAGAATAAGATATTATATATCAATTTGACATAGTTAGGGTGCGAGTTTTAAAGAATGAACTTTTAATGGAAAACAATCACAATCAATTAACATCTTTCGATATAAAAGAATAAGGTAATACTACAAAGTCAAGCCAAATATGTACGACCCAACCATTAAATTCAAGAAATTGCGATGGATAAGGTGTGGGAAAGAACAATGAAATATGACTAGGATGAAAAAAGTCTACACACATACATATATATATATATATATATTATGTGGCTGAGCTTAAAGTTTAATAATAATTGAATACCTCTCCATTTTTTTATTAATATTTGATATATATTTTTTATTTATTTCACAAATTCAAAACTGATTGACTAAAAAAAGAAAAAATAACTGATTCTTAAAAATGGAAAAAAACAGAAAATTAATACAATAATTTAATGGAAAGTCTTATATAGTTTTGTAAAATAAAAATTACAATATATTATAAACTGAAAGGAAAAAAAATTTCACCCACTTGATCGAACTTTAGAATTTAAAAATGTATTATGAATAGATATTACCGTTGTACCAAAATGCTAGAACGAGAAAAGTTACAAAATCTCAAGGCATCATAGGCTTGTTGTTATCAACTATCCAATGTATAACATTTTTTATTTTTATTTTTTGAAGATTAGTGTAGAAGATGTGGATGACTTGGCTCGATCTCATAAGTTAGGAATTTTTTATTTTATTTTATTTTTTTTGGTATTATCCTTCTAATTGGTGGAAAGTTTCCGGTGGTCTCAGAGAACACAATAGACCTTTTCCTAACTGGGATATTCCTTTTTATTAATTTTTTTAAAAAAAGTTTTTGGTATTCTTTTTCTAATTAGGAGACAGCCGTACTGGTATCGTAAACCGGTCAAGTTCATGGAAAACGGTTGCGTGCGTCCTAAAGATGTGGGGTGTTGGGTCCCGGGAGCACAATAATGCTTTTCCTAACAGGGAGCAGTTATTTTATTTTTTATTTTTTATTTTTTCTTTCTCTGTAAATTCTTTATCTAGACAGCTGTACCGGTAAGCCCTATGGAAAAAGAGGCCGGCGAGATTGCTAGTGACTAGGAAACGCATGCATACAAAATAAACTTAAAAAAGTTCCTTTTTGCAATTAAAAAATTATACACTTGCATTTCATTTAAATTTTATTTATTAAAGTATCTTTTAATTTATAATCCGTTTCCTTTTCAATTCTTAATCTAGGTTACCAAAAACATTATTATAACAAATAAAAAGATCACGGGCTGCTTGTGGCAACGTAGCATTGGCTTACCATTAGCACTTATCCACTGACGATAGCTGCTAATCTTTATTTTTCTTTTTTAATTTTTTTTTTGAACGTTTTCTTTATGGTTTCATCTCCTTCACTCCTACCAATAACCAACCATTGGCAACAAAAGGACTGCTGATGCCAAGACTTTGTTATGAATCTTCACAGTATAAGGTCGCCCATAGACCTATAACCAAAGGTTGTTTCAGCGTGTTCTCACATGGGCATGGAAGAAAATATGCACAAATATAAAAAAAAAAAATGAAAAACATAAAAATGTAGAAGAAACTAGGAGCCATACATGGAGGAAAGCTGTCTGTGCCTTGCTAAGGTTTTCCATACACCTTACAGCAGCTACCATTGTTTCTCTACCTTTTCACAGTAAAAAGTTGAAAATAAAAAATATTTAATTTATAAGGGTGTTTTAGTAAATTTATAAAAATAGAATTGTGTAAAGTAAATTTATAAGTGCAACGAAAATTTCTCATAAAATTATTTACATCAAATACATATTTGATAAAAAAATTTGAGGCTGTTAGTTTTGTTATTTTTTGAACTATGCTGAAATAGCTTTTTGGTTCATGAATTTATGTTTTTGGTATTTTAATTTTTAAATTTTAAATTTTGATATTTTTAATGCAACATATGAAACTTTTGTAGATTGTATGACATTGTAATTTCATTATTTTATTGTTATATTAATATACTACATACCTTAATACTCTACAAATGAGTTTAAAAAAACTTCAATAATCAAAATGCATTAAAAAATGATATATAAAAAATAAAATGTCAAATAAAAAAAAATTTGAGAACCAAAATACAGTTATCAACATAGTTCACGACTAATAAAGCAAAAAAAAACCCAAAATTTTAATTGAGATTGCGCCCTTTTTTTTTTTTTTTTTAAATTCCTATTAACTTTTTAATTTTTTTATTATTTTCTTTTGGTAATAAGTCCAATTAAATTTCATCCACCAAAAACGTGCAGGTGTTTAAATCTAATAAATTAATCTTTAGAACAACTAGTATAGATTAGGATTGCAAATATAAAATAGGTGAGGTAGTTTTTTTACCACCTCCGAGACCCATATAGTTATGGGTGGGGCCATGACCCTATGTTCTTTAATTTTTATTTAATTTGTGTTGCATTTTTTTATTTTTTATTTTATATAAAACAAAACTTTGCAGTTTACGTCTTTATATATAACTTTCCACTCTCACCACCACTTCCTGCATCAAAAACTCGACTTGCAGTATCAAGGGATTCTGCCAGTTTTTTATACGACATCGGTTAGTCGTCCTATCAATTTTATGCCATGAATTTCTATCTGTTTTTTCCTTTTAATTTTTTAATTTGTTTATTTTTAATAGTGTCCAATTTCATGGAGTATTTGTGTGCATGACTTCGATCCACATATCTTTACTTATTTTTCTTTTTTATTTTTTTGTTTGTTTTTAATTATATTTTTCTCACATGCATGCTTTGATTTTGTTCCATTTTCTTGTTATTCTTTAGGGTTAATTTCATTTAGACCCTCCGATAGACCACATCCTCAAGTTTTAATATGTCTATTCCCCTATAGTTATGGCCTCTCCCTCATATTTAATATTTAATAAAGAAAGGATAAATATAGTAATTTTGCCTTTTAAAAAATGCACAATTTCATTCACACCACAAAACTTACTAAGTACATCATAATTTTAATAGTTTTTTAATATTGTAATAATATCCATTTATAAAGTGTCAAAAGTAGACTTTTTTTGTTTTTTTTGGGGAAATATGTCAAAATAGACTTGAACATTTATATAATAAAAAAAATTAAATGCTAGATACACTACACCCATTACGTCGTCTTCTTCGTTCGACTTATCAGTGAAAACTACTGAAAATCTCCGTTGAAGCGGTGGTAGGAAAGGAGGAGAGTAATATGTAAAAGATCAATTGCGATTCATATAGGGAAAAAAAAAAAAAGAAAAAAAAAAAATAGACAGACTACTTCCATTAGAAAATGCAAAACCCAAGTTGACACAAACATTCCTGCCTTGATCTATTAATTTTATTTCTCTAATATTTCCATAAGATTTTCTTTTTATCAATAATTATTGACTTCATTGACAATTATGGATAAGTTTAATATTTTCATCAATATTGCTGATGAATAAATTTATACTTTATCAACATCGAACATATCAACGAATATATTTTATATTTTATCTTTATTAACGGTATCGTAATTGAAAAAATATAAAATATTAATAATATTATGAATATATATATATATATATATATATATATATTTAGAATAATAATATAAATATTTACATCCATAATCTTAACACATATGACACGTCCCCCTCGTAATTAAGAAAAAAAAAAAAACAATATGGAGTGAAGAGGGAATAGAAAAGAAGGGATTTTTTTTTTTTTTTTTTGGGAGGGGATGGAGGAGAGTTGGTTTTTTTATTTTAGTAAAAAAATTAAAAAGGACACATGTCAATATGTAGGACTTCGTACCATGTGGCCGGCTAAAGTTCCTCTTTTCTGACGTCATTTCCAATTTGTGAACTGCTATACAAATTTTTTAGCAATAATGATAGAAGGATAATGTAAAATATTTTTCAATGAAATTGTCCAAAATCTGTGTGAACCTGATATGATAAGACAGAAAAAAAAAAAAAAAAAAGAAAAAAAGTTGTAAGGGTGACAGTCATATCATATGGGAACCACCACGGACGTGCCCCTCAATTTTTTTTTTTTTTTTTTTTTTTTTTTGCAGTATTGTACTTTTGTGAGTATAAATGTACCAATGTGCCCCTTCTTTTCTCTTCACTCTCAAGTGCTATACAAATTTTATTTTATTTTTTTCTTTTTCATTTCCCTTCTTGATTTTAATACTTTTTTTTTTTTTTCACTTACATATGTATATTTTTTTGTTTATCTACCATTTATCTCCAACTAAAAGTATTTCGTACAAATGTAATGCTTATCTAAAAATTCTTCGCTTTTTTAACGGCATTTCCAATTTGTGAATTGCTACAAATTTTTTAGGACGTAATGATAGATGGTTATTTAAATTTTTTTTTTCAATGAAAGTGTCCAAAATTTGTGTGAAGCCGATATGACTATTAAAAAAAAAAAAAAAAAACGCATGAACATGCCTCCTCAATTTATTATTATTATTTTTTTTTATATTTTACTTTCTGTCCTTGTTAGAGTGTAAATGTACAAATGTGTCCCTCCATTTCTCCCCACCCTAGTTGTTATCCAAATTTTAAATTTTTTTTTTCATGTCTCTTCCTGATTTTGGTACTTTTTTTTTTCCCACTTATATATATTTATATATATTTATTGTTTATCTGTTATTTATCGCCAATTAAATTATTTTATATAAATGTAATGCTTAACTACAAATTCATAGTAATATAATAGTTGTTTTCTTTGAGTGAAATAATATAATAGTTATTTAATTGTTATTTTTTTAGGAAATACTTTTTTTAGTGCTAATTAGTTAGTAAAAATAAAAATGACAATGTATTTTTTAATTTTTATTTTATTTTGGTTATTTAATTCCTAAGAAAATTAAAATATATAATTTATTTCATTTGCATAAAAGTGTTTATATATATATATATATTTTGATACTTTGTAGGATTAACATTCTTCCTTCATCTAAGCTTTTAAGAACATAGTAAAACATGCATGCCACTATATAAATTGTCAAGATTTATCTTTTCTTTTATTATTCTAGTTCTTTTTCTATTTACATAATCTAATTAATTTTGTGTATAGCAGCAGCTAGCAAGATTTATTACTTTAGTTTTTTTTTTAATTTTTTTTCATTCTTTCTTTTATTTTAAGAATTTTCAATCTTTGGAAGACTTGTCTTAAATCATTGCGATTCTCAAGTTCTTCTAACTCTATCAACATATTTGTAAAAGAAAATTTATAGTTGACCACATCGAAATTTCAATAAAAAGTACAGTTACAGGACTTTTTTTTTTTTCTTTTCTTTTCTTTCTGTTTAAGTTCTTAAAATTCTATATCAATGGATATAGATGTCATGGTAAAAAACTTCAACAAAGATTTTATATAAAATCCATAAGTCTAAAAGAAAAAACAAATGTTTTATCAATTAATCAATTACTTGTTCTTAGTTTTTTTTTTATTTTTTATTTTTTTTTATTTTTTTATTTTTTTATAAAAAATAGCTAAAAACATGGCTATTATTATATAAAATGACTAAAAACACGAACTACTCAAATCATAATGACTTTTGAACATATTACCATTGATATCAATTTTTATATTGGACTATATATTTGTGCCATATATAGTTACACAATATTAATTTTTATACCACATTAAAAGTAATTTATTTTTATCATTGAAAATGCTTTAAATTGAAGTAAAATAGATAAAAAATGGATTTTACTTTTCTTCTTATCTAAACTTTACCTAACCTTTGCATATGTTATGAGATGATTTATCAATTAATTGAATTCACAAAGGTTTAGTCAAAAATCTGGTCTGATCAGTCTTTTACAATTAAACGACCAAAATGGCTGGCTCATATATACGGACGAAGGAATAAAAAGTGTAGAACATATTCATAGATGTGGTTATATATTTATTTCGTATTTTATATAGGACAAAGGATATAACAAGAATTAAAAAAATATATATAAAAGAAAAGAGAGAAGATTAAGCAAAAATCCATTAGGCGTGTGAAGACGGTGACCACACCGGTCAGGTCATGACTCGCTGCAATTTGTGGGCACAGATTCTTATCTTCATTTATTTTTCTTAATTTGCACGTAAATAAATTCATAAGAAAAAAATGGAAACAAACTCATGTTTTTTTTTAGAAATTGTATAAAAAAAGGTCAAGAAAGTAATGGAAGAAGATTTTTAGTTAAAAAAAAAACATAAAGTAATATGATATCAAAGGTATTTTTGTCTTAAAAAATTATTTCTATCAATGATTTATATATTTATTTATTTATCAAATATCAACGATTCAGATGGGGATTTCAATGTTTAACTATAAATTTGATTCCATTCCACCCTCTTTTTTATTCCACTCTCTTTTCCTTTCCATTCTATTAATGAATCCTGCAACTAAACACGACCTTATATTCTTCCACTTTTCAGGAATCATGAACAATAGATCATCTTTACGAAAATAAATAAATAATAACTGTAATTATTTTTTTTTGTTGGTCCATAAAATAAAGTTCTACCCTCATATATCTAGCATATACTATCCCCTAATTAATTCATGTTGTTTGTTTTGTCATTTATGGACTTGTTAAAGCTGGTGAAAGGGAAATATGGAAGAAGAGAAGGTTTTAAAGGACCTCCCTGATAAGCAGATCATAATCAACATTTCAGAGAAATTGGAAGATAGGAGTGATTGGATCATCTACAAGGTTCCCAATAAGCTGCGGGAGATACATCAAGAAGCTTACACTCCCCAACTAGTTTCAATTGGGCCTTTTCACCATGGCAAATCAAGCTTGAAGGCCATGGAACATTATAAAGCCAAGTACATGAACGACTTCCTGGGACGGTTCCGTAATCATATTACGATGAAGGAATTGATGGACGAATTCAAGAAAGACGAGTGCAAACTTGTGAAAGAAATCCAGCGTAGCTATGGAGGTGAGAGCTTTGAGCCTGAGAATAAGCAAGAGTACTCGATGGACTTGATCCCCATGATCTTACAAGATGCCTGCTTCATCCTTGAGCTCTTCTTTAAAAACCACGAAAACAACAAAAATTATCGGAGGGACTACACATTAAGTCCATGGGTTGAGGCAGCTATAAAACAGGACTTGATATTGCTGGAAAATCAGATCCCCTTTATTGTTCTCACTCAACTGTTCTAATGCATCGGTGAACCCCTCGATTTCTTAATAGAAATTATCTGTGAATTCTTCATTGATTATTACAGGTTTGGAAAACCTTGCACCAAGAAGAGTTCCAAAAATAAACATCTCTTCAAGTACTCCAAGGAGGAAAGGGAACAATTGGTGAACAAAATGAAACATATCAAACATTTCACCGATTTGGTTAGAAAGTTTATTTGCGATGACACAGTCGGGTTTCCCGACAGTGATAAAGATGTGACCCCCTGTCTCTACTCTGCAAAGCAACTGAATAATGCAGGGGTGATGTTTCGGTGTCCTAAAGATGGTAAATATTTGGCCAGCATAGACACTTGGCCCGCTGTTGAGAATTATAATGAGGGCTGTCAGTGGTGGAAAGGCCGCGGTTGCTGTTGGTTGAATGGTTGCTGTTGGATTAATTGTTTGGAATTGAAAATACCCCAGTTGAAGGTCCAAGACAACACCGAGTGCATTTTCAGAAACGTCATGGCGTTGGAGCAATTTTCCTATCCAAATGAGCCTCGTGTCTGCAATTACATTTTTCTGCTGGATCAACTCATCGACACCGTTGAAGATGTGGATTTGCTGGTCGACAAGAAAATCATTGAGAATTGGCTTGGCACCAACAAGGCCGTGGCTGACTTGGTTAACAAACTCTGCGACCAAATTGTGACACCGCGTTTCTTATATGCTAAAATCTGTGAAAAACTTAACGAGCATCACGAAAAAAGATTGAACGTTGCCAGGTCAACCCTCAAGAGGGTTTACTTCAAGGATATTTGGACTGGCAGTGGAACTGTTGTTGGGCTTGTTTTCCTTGTATTCTCCCTCTTCTCTACCTATTCTACCATCAAGAATCTCTTCTTTGTATGAGGGAAAATATGACCATTAGCCAGCTAGATAAAGTATCAAGTGTGCTTCCTTACTAGGTCGACTTTTTTTAATTTGTTTTTGATTTTATCCAGATGTAGGTGTCTAGTTTTGTTGATCTTGTAATTATCATTATTTATGGGCTTGAACCCAAATAAATATATAAATAAATAAAACAACTGAGCATGAGCATATTTTTGCTAATAATTGTTTTTGATTTTCAATTTTCATCTACTAAAAAGATGGAAAAAAAAAAAGAAGGTTGATTGAACGTTTACTTGGGTTAAAAAAAAAAAAGGTTTAAATTTTTTAATTTATTTTTATTCAAGTTAAAGGAAGGAGCCCCACATGTGAAATTGAAAATAAATTTTAAAAAAAATTAATTATAGTAATAAGGGATCTGACATCTATATGTTAAAAAATTAAAGTACGAACTATTTTTCCTAAAAACTTACAGAAAATGGCTGAATATAATTTTACATGATTTAAGAATTTTTTTATTTTTTACTTTTTTTATTTTTTTTTTTCCATCCTGACATTTTACCACTGTAAAGTCTAGAATCTAGAGTTAATCAAACGTGATTACCGGATTGTTACCTTTACTCTTTTTTGGTGATTTATATCATATGCAATTAGATTTAAAATTCCCATTATTCATTCTTTCGGGCATCATAAAAGCTATTATATTTTTCAGGATAATGATTTGAATTAGAATTCCCTCGTTCGTTTTGTTACAGGTAGAACAGAGTAGTGAACCATTAAAAATGTGTACTTTGGAAGTATTGTGGCACTTTTTGTACCATTGTTCTTAGTTATTTCAGTCATTATAAGCATCAAGGATATGTCTTCTAATTAACTGACATTTGCCGATTTAATATCTTGAAATTACCCAACTCCATTGTTTTTTTTTCCTCGCCAACCGAACAGAGTAGGATAAATGAGAAAGAACATTATTTTTCCCCCTTTGGGTCCTATCAATAAAGAATAGCATTGTCCCCCTTATAATTTTCAACTTGCACTGGCCCCAAGTTCAAAGTAAAGGTTTGATGAGAAAATCAGAACTTGGATTGAAGATTTTTCCACACAAAAGTAAGGAACATGGAAAGAGTGGAACTAGGTTCCCCAGTTGGTGCTGCACGAAAGGTGCTGGTGACGTCTTTTACTCTCTTGTTGAACTCACAGATTTAGCATGCTGCATTCCTAATGTGTGTGCATATTACTGGGTTAGCAGTCAATCAACAAATAAGTTTGGCCTACCTAAAGCTGGGTCTTAACTCCACAGCCTGCTATCAGAAACAGATAGTTCCTTTTTTTCTGCCTTTGCATCATAATCTCTCTTAAGTTTTATATTTTTGACTTAGGTTGGGATTTTAATGTCTGGATTATGATGATACTTACTGTGAAGAGTACATCGGTACAGAGGGATGGAATGGTAATTATATGTGCAAGAATGTGTGTACACGGGATTTTTTTAATTTATATTTTTTTAATGCAGCCTAATAATTTGACTAAATATAGGCGTAACAATATAGGCGTAACGATAAGAAAAATTAGTTTGGTTTATTTTATTTTATTTTGTTATGTTATCTCTCCAGCTATTGTTTTTTCGTTCCGCATTGCCGCTACGGTCATCGAGTTTGGAAGGGATAAATATGTAAAATATAAGCCACCCCACAATTTTGTGTAGGTGTCTTGCTGGGCTTGGGTCTTGGGAGTTCACCAAGTATATAACGAGTCACACTGCTTTTGTCGTCATCGTCAGATGCTGCTTATTTTATTTCTGTCTTACAAAAGTCTGCTTTTGGAAGTCGGGTTTTATAAATATAACTTATATAATCATTTTGAAAGTTATACCCCGTATTTTTAGTCGATGTATATGTGTTGATAGCGTAAATAATGCCTATAACATTACTCTTTGAAAGATATCCTATAATTTATTTTTAGAGACAAATTGATCTAAATAGAACCCACATAATGCTTCAATGGTTGTTTAATTGGTTATTTCCATATCTTTACTTTCTATTACTAGATTTTTAGTTTAAATCTTTTTTTCAAAAAAATTAAGAATGAGCATGTATGATCAAGTGGACCCTAAGGATAAATTAAAAATTTCTTAAATAAAAAGAAAATTATAGGATGACTTGTATATTCATAATACATGTCTTAAGGATAAACAAAGAGATGTCCCTAAGATCCGTCCTAAGCATTTTGTAAAGGATTTATAAAGAGAATTTCTATTTATCTTGTCAATGTCAACATCATTCAAACACATTATTTAAATATTTTTAATTATTTTAAAAATAAAAGCGAAATAGAAAAAAATAAATTATAAAATATAAAAATAATTACATTTTAATATCTTTTAATTTTAGAATTTTACAACTTTACAATTTCTACTCTCTGTCTTAAAATCCACTTTATTGAATTCTCAATTTTTAAAATCCACCACATGGCAATGAGATTGGAAAAATCCCATCATTTGGATAAATGAAGCGTCTTATTTTTCATATCATACAATCATATTTAAAGACAATTAAAATTGTCATGTTAAAGAACCTAGTTTCAAGCAACTTTGTTTTATGTTAATCACAAATATTGTCAATATTCCTCATGGAGGTGGAATATTCTTTTGGTAATCATGGGTGTAGCTAAATATAGGACGTAGTAAAAGATTTGGAAAAAAAAAAAAAAAATCTCGTTACTGGATGAATGAAAATGAGAGGTTACTTTCAACCCACAAAAAGAACCACGTACACCACCACCACATGAATAGTAAATTCCTAAACCCCGTATTGGAGTTCCAATTTAATTAGTATATCAAAATCTTCACTCCCAACTTCCTAAGCACTATCACCAATGGTGAAAAAAATTTATTAACAAAAACCAACAGCTCTTTATTGCCTCAGGTAAGCTTGTCCAAAGCTATCTCGTTAGTACTCACATCATTAAAGCATTTTCAATGGTATTGCAATTTCCAAAGTTCAATTTTGGTTCAACTCTCCAACATGCCATAATATAGCATATTTTAAAATTTGATAGTTGTAACTTTGATATTAAATTTGACATTAAAAACGCAACTATTAAATTTTGATAATGAGTCCAATTATAATATAGTTTGTGTCAATATTTTTTTAATTTAATGGTTAAATTATTATAATTTTATTTTTTAGCTAATAAAAAATGGTTATTATAAATTAAAATTATTATAATTTTAATTTAAAATGGTTAAATTATTATACAAACATATACAATGTACCATACGATGTACCAATTTGCAAACCGTGGGATACACCCACCTCACAACCCTCAATATATGAACGGTGTCGTGGAAATAATAAACAACCATCGGGACGTACCCAACCTCACGGTCTGTGGCATTAGTAAACTGTTGGATGATACCAACCTCACGGCACCGTGGTAATAATAATAAACAGTCGGATAAACCCGACCTTACAGTCCGTGGTAATAATAGATAACCGTTGGATGAAACCAACCTCACGACACTGTGGTAAACCCAATGCGCTGTAATATAATACTAAATCAAACTCTGGTACTATACGATACATCAATTTAAAATAACCGATACAGTAACCTACCGTATCATAAATCATAATTTAATAGTCACGCTCAACCGCTTGTCTAAATATTTCAAAAAAAAACTTCAAATCATTATTTCTTACTAAAATAAGAAAATACCACAGTGAAATATATTCACCATAAACCGATTTTAAGCATTTAAAGATTTCTAAAATATTTGAACATGCTTAAAATCATATAATTTTCAATATGCCTTCTCAAATCGATTAATTTCCAAAGTGATTTAAAACCTCAATTCAAATACCAATATATTTAAATACCACAAGTTCATTCATGAACTAATTAGAATTGCCAAACGTTTAAAATATTGACAAAAGTCATATAAAATGATAACACATATATGTAAAAGCAGATCCTTATGCATCTATAGAATGAACATTCAAATCAAACGACAGGTATAAGTAAAATACTCAAACCATATATATATATATATATATATATAATTATTATACTATATACCCAAAACATTTTTAAAACTAATAACCACTCACTGTACTGTAAATGCTCACGTATGCTCCTTTACAGGATCGCCTCCAGACTCAACTCGAGTGCCTGTAATATAATAAAATATTTCTCAGGCTCCAAATGACTAAACCAGAGACACTTGTATAATCCAAAAT
Source organism: Ziziphus jujuba (assembly GCF_031755915.1). Classification (NCBI taxonomy): domain Eukaryota; kingdom Viridiplantae; phylum Streptophyta; class Magnoliopsida; order Rosales; family Rhamnaceae; genus Ziziphus; species Ziziphus jujuba. Next base: position 6,773,424 of record NC_083385.1, on the reverse strand, counting down.
GTCTCAAAATAATTTACAGTACTACAAAATTGCATAAATTGGACACCGGACAGTCTAATTATACCGCGTGTCCTCAGGATCCGGTATCCAAAATTGGATATTTTCATCCGAAACCTAATATTTCAAAATTGAACCACCTAATGGGTCCTAATAATATCCAATTTTACTAATATAACTCCAATTTTAACTAATTTGACCAATTTTTATCCAAACACAGTCCCCAACTTATCCGAAAATTAACTAATTGATCCAAAAATGGAAAAATTATCAAACGACCTCCAAAATTCACAAACTTTATATTGATGGAAAGCCCAAGAGAGAAAAAACTCATCAGTATGCTCACCTTAGTCCAAAGTTTCCTCCGGTGGGCAGAAAACACTGTTGAAGCATCGGCCGAACTTCCGGTTGTCGGATCTTTCAAACGGTGAGGAATCTGGACAAAATAACCACGGAAATGAGCTCAGAGAGGTCAAAAATAGTGGAAAAGGTATATGGGTTGGCCTGAAACGGCCAAGAAATAAGAAAATCCGGCGACCCACCTCGCCAGCCCCCGAGGACTTTGCTAGCCCAATCTGGGCGTGTCCGGCAGCTTCTTGCCGTGAAATTTCACGGCTAAGCTTGCCTTCAAGTGATCTTTCTAGTTGGTTGGCACGTGTAAGTGGTGATAGGCCGGAAATGGGCAAAACGGCGGTGACCCGGTTCGATGGAAAACTGGTCGAAACGACTCAGTTCGGACCCATGAGTCTGAGGAGAGAATTTCTTGGGTTTTGGGGAAGAAATTGGTATTTTAGACTTTGTTTCCTATTTGACATGCTTACCTAGGCTTATACAAAGCCTTGTGTCACTAACAGGCAAAAACTGGAGATTGGCTTGGATACTGATTTAAAATTTATGCTTAAAATTTTTCAGAACCATAACTTTTTATCCATAACTCAGAATTTGGCGTGCCGCCAATCTATGAACTTGTATCGACGAGATCTACACAATGGTACCTCAGTCAAACCAAAAATATTGGTTATTGAAAAAGTCAACTTGAACCCATATATTGTTCACTTGGTCAAACTTGTTTAATCATGTATATTTTTTGATACAGGATGCTACATTAATGATAAAATAACATTTATTATTCGAGACACTCTTGGATTATATGTTTAAGACATACTCTTGTCCCTTTTGAAATTTAAATTATTAAAGCTTAGTGCAGGATGGATGAAGATGTTAAGCACACGGTGAAACCTTTTTGTTTTAAAAAAGAAGGGACCTTGCCCATCAAGCATCTTGGAGTGCTCATTGTTTCCAGAGACTCACAACCGGATATTGTATGCCTCTTATTGATAAAATTTCCAAAAAGGGGAATCTCTTTTTGGGAATCTTGAATTAGCAACTTTAATAATGGGGGAATGGAAAATTGCTAAGGGGGATTCGAGGTTTACCTTTTCTCCCCGGCAGCAGACCCCGCTCTCAAATGTATGATGTGTCTATTGAAGTAGCACAAGGAATTAGAGATGCAGTTCCGTAAAGATTGGAGGGCTTTTCCCCTTGTAATAATAATAATAATAATAAAAATAAAAAAACTCTACTGTATTGCCAAAAAATTAGAGAGTAAAAAAGAAAAACCTTCTACCGTCTAAAGTGAATGGAAAACGAAAAGGGTTATTTCAATAATAATAATAAAAAAGATTATTTAAATGAAATTAAAATACCGCCAATAAATTAAATTGAAACGTTGGGATTATTTCATTTTATTTTATATTGGATCCCAGGTGGAGAAGAAAGGGAAACACAACGTTGACTCATTGACGAGTCACGCATCGACGCTGCAGTGTCATAACGTTTGAATTTTTTTGGTGAATATCATACCATCTGAATATTGGCTTGCTGGTATGATTCTATATGTCTATCATAATTTCCGAACAGAATGTGCAAAATAATCTGTTTACAAGGCTGGCCCAATTTGACATACAAAAAAAAAATATAAGATAGAGCACTTTTTCGATTTGAACCATACGCATATTTTATTTTTATATGACCTTATTACTACATGGACTTGCATATACAAGGAGGTGCCAAGAAAATTTGAAGTTTAAGAATGAAAATGAAAAAAAAAAAACAAAACAAAAAAAGGCGAAAGTTTAATAATTGACGGTACATAAGTGCTAAATATCTTATTTAATGTTCGCATATGTTTTGGATTCTCTAATTTGAAGAAAATTGTACAGAAGGACATTCGCTTAGTGACAATTCCTTTTTGATGCATCAAATTATGCAAAAGCAATATGATCAATAATTCGAATCCTGGTACATGTGCTATCAATTTGAGCGTGTAAGATAATTTTCATTCAATTCACCAAAAAAAAAAAAAGAAGAAGATAATTTTATCTCAGTGTGAATGATTGACTTGCCTGTAGGATGCAGAGAGGAAAGCTGCCTATGTATTTGCCTTTTTATTTTTTATTTTTATTTTTTTATATTTATTTATTGTATAAGTATAATACGTCCCATATACTATCGATCACCTCCAACTTTCACTTATCATAGTCCATTTCCGGCATCAACGATACATCGCTACTTTTTTCCATCATCGGTTTCCGGCATCAATAAGTATCACTACTTTCCATTATCGGTTAGTCATATATATATATATATATATATGTATGCATCACTTTCTTCTAGTTTGCATGGCTTAAATCCACATGTCAATATGCTCTGTTTAATTTGTTCCCATTTTTGTTATCGGTTTACTTCTGTGAGGTCTTTACATTTATAGTGACGAGAAATGGAAGGAACTCTGTTTATAAGACTGAGTTACTTGGCAGCTTGAATATAAGAACCTTGTTTATTTATTTGCTCATAATTAATTACATGCATGCTCTGACTTGTTTACCTAAATTTGTTGGTAGTCTAACTACTCAATATGGTTTCAAAATGACAACCACATTATATGGTTCTTCAATTATATATATGAAAGGGAGAGGGAAAACCCTCTAAGAAATTTCAGGTTTAAAACCTTGAGGATATTCTGTATGATTTTAGGAATAAACTACAGAGAATGATATTAAGTTATGACAGCGGGGCAACAAATGATTAAATGTTTCTTTCAGTAATGTTTCATTCCTTTAAGATATATATTTAAATTACAGCCCTAGGAATCCTACCATGAAATGATAAAAAATAATAAATTTATAAAAAGGAAGCTCGTGGAAGCTGTCTAGAGAGATATAGATAAGAATTACACGTAAATAATTATCCACATAGGTTCTTCTAGATAGTTCTTGAAGTAGCTAGAGTTTTGAGCTGAGAAGTCTGATGTTCATGTATTGGTTCTTGTATTGGGCTTTGCCTCTTCTTAGTATTGGTATTCCTCTGGCTTATGTTTTCTTGGCTAATGCCCCCGCACGCTAAGGGGGGAAGGCACCACATTTAGCTGTGAGACGTAGCCATTGAAATCGTAGCGCTGAAAAATGGTTTTGTATAAAGGTTAGCCAACTGATCCTGAGTGGTACATAGCGAACGGCCAGGTCAAGAAGTAAAATCTTGTCTCTAACGAAGTAAAGGTCTAGCTGAATATGTTTAGTTCGAGAGTGGAAATAGGGATTTGGAGCTAAAGAGGAGGCAATGATGTTGTCGCACCAGATTATGGGACAATGAGCCTGTGGAGTTTAATTTCACGGAAAAGGTGTTGTAACCCTGTTATTTCAGACGCTATGGAGACTGAGGCTCGGTACTCACTCTCAATGCTTGATCGAGCCACCACCTTCTGCTTTCTGGCACTCTAAGAAATCAAATTGCAGCCCATGTACATAGCATAGCCACTGGTTGATCGGCGGTCATCTGGGTTAGCCGCCCAATCAACATCTGAGAAATCGACGAGATTGAAAGATGGGGAAGGTTTGATGTGTAGGTCAAGATTTATGGTTCCTTTTATGTAGTGGAGTAGCCGCTTGCAAGCTTGCCAATGTGTTGAGCATGACTGATGAAGAAACTAAGGTGATAGACAGAATATGAGATTTCTGGGTGAGTGAAAGTTGGATATTGTAATGCACCCACAATACTGCGATAAAGAGTTGGGTTGTCAGAAAGATTACCTTCATAGTTGGATAGAACACCAGAAGTACTGATTAGAACTCTTGGACGTGGCCATGTTGGTCTTCAAAGGAAGATCAGCAGCATAGTTTAACTGAGAAAGATATGTGCCAGAGGAGTCTTTGTAAACATCGATGCCCAGAAAATAATTCAATTCTCCCAGTTGTTTGAGAGTAAAGGTGGAGTATAGATCATTTTGTAATTTTTGAAGGGCTCATAAGGAGTTGTTAGTGAGTAAAATGTCATCGACATTTACCAACACTACAATATATGGACCGTTAGAATTATGGATATAAAAAAATGACGTATCTGCCCGTGAACTGGCGAAGCCCCATTTGTGGAGGAATTGTTGTAACTTGTCGAGCCAAGCTTTCAGCGCTTGTTGAAGGCTGTATAGAGCTTTTTGTGACATACAAACGTGATCAAGAACTGTTCCGGCTGTGGCATAAAAACAGATGGAGAAAGTGTGCCGTTGAGAAATGCATTTGTGCAGCATCATTTCTTTTGTTTCCAAAATGTGCTAGGGATGGTATAAATGAAAACCATTCTTTCCATACCCTGCTCATACTTTGGGGGCTGAATTCTGCCGCATCTTGTAGTCTGCTCAACCTGAACTCGAGATATTATAATTAAGCTTTATTTTATTTGTTGTACAATTTTGTATGTATGTCTCTGTATTTGTAGTTTAAGTACGTATTTTCGTTGCAAACAGTTCATCACTGCTTACATTAAACTTGTTTGAAATCTGGTTTAAGCTGGAGCGGAACTTATGGTTGAATTGAATTGGCTTAAATTTTAATGATTTATAGCATCATACTTCCGTTCATAGGTTCAAACTCGTTAAAATGCTTAGTTCTTGTACTGTGGTCACTAATCTATTCTTGGAGATAATTTACTGAAGTTCATGGATTGATTAGAGCACTTGATCGTGGTTACTAGTTTGGACTTTGGAGTAACTCATGTAGTGGCAGTCTTTCGTTTGTATCTTTTATCTGTCTTTAATCTTCAATTTGTATTGGGGCCAAGTTCAAAGTGAGTTTTTGCTACGTGAGAAAAATCTAAACTTTGATTTGATGTATTTTTATGCAAAAGTGAGGAACAAAGTGCCATAGAAAAAGTGGAATCATGTTCCCCAATGTCCAGCAGATGTTCCATGAAAGATGCTGGCCATTCATTTCGATCTGTGAATTTCACCCACTTGTTGAACTTACAGATTGAGCATGCTGCATTTCTAATGTCTTTGCATATTCCTGGATTTGCAGTCAATCAAGGAATGTCCTGGCCTACCCAAATCTGGGTTTTACCTCCACAGCCTGCTGTTGGAAACCAAAAGTTATAACATCATGGGGATTGCATTGTCTGGATTATGATGATACTAGCCGTGAAGAGTACGCGCGTCAGTATAGAGAGATGAAATGGTAATAAAGCATGAATGTGTGTATAAAAGGAATTTTCATTTATTTTGTTGGAAAGGTAAAGTAGGAACTTTTTATTCATATTGTTACGTCGCAACTTACAGTGAAACAGACGTTATTTAAAATGTTTTTAAAAAAGAAACTAGGTTGCTCTTTTGACCAAATATGCAACGAGTTCACGCTGGACTTGTTGTCATTGTCAGATAGTGCTTCATTTCGCAGGCTCCCAGCTAGCTCTGGGCCTTCACTTTGGAACTTCTCTAAAAGCTAGCAGAATGTCCTCTCATATCTCTCCCCCTCTCCCTCTCAATGCAAGATCCACAACCCTTTTCCTTTCAATTTTTTAATTACCAGAGGCATGGAAAAAATTTCCATACTTTTATTTTTTTTTTTCAGTGTCATATAAGTTCAAATAAAATTGTAGCAATCACAACTAACGAATATGTGATCTAATTGTAATTTTTTATTTTTATTAGTTTTATTTTATTTATTTTTTGTTTAATGCAAAGATGGGATTTGCATCTAGATCATTATCGGCAAAAAAAAAAAAAAATAAATAAAATTTGATAACTTATTAACTTGCGGTGAATAAAAATGGGACACATTAGTGAAACTTATGTACAACAAGAGATGAAGATTTTAAGTGCAAGATGAAGTACTCGCTTTTATTTGGTTAACATACAATATAACTATATCTCTAGCTTAGGAGGAAAAAAAAAAAAAAAAAAAAACCTGTGCATTGACCTAACCACTTTGTTATGAATCATGAGCGTTGCCTCATTGTAAAATGCGGTTTTGTTTTGTTTGTATCAATAACTACATTTTCCACGTTTCGTTTTCTCCCTCACAGTGCAAGGTCCACAACTCTTTCATTTTTTTTTTTTTTCAAATTACCAAACGGCTGAAAATGTTAAAAAAAAAAAAAAATTTCCCTTGTTTTTCCTCTTACTTTTAATTTCTTTTCCTTGTTTTTTACCCCCCATTTTTTTTTTAATCTTTTCCTAAGCTGTTTCCAGTATCAATCTAATAGTTTAGCTTGAAATAAAGAAGTATAGAAATATCATTGGAAGAAAGTGAAAATTTTGAAAGCCTCTATTACTTTCCGGTAATTTCTATGGCAGATAGGTAAATATCAAGTGAAAAAATTGTAGCAATCAGATGAGATATTGCAATATTTGATCTTATTGAAATTTTTTTTTTTTTTTGACGTAAAAATGAGATTTGCATCTAGATAGTTATCCCAACCCCAAAAAAAAGAAAAAAAAGAGGATAACTAATTACTCATAGTGAGTAAAAATAAAACAGAGATTAATGAAATGATGCAGAAGAAGAGATTAAGATTTTAAATGCAGGTGAAGAGAAAGTTACAGGGTGACAATCTGACTGACTTTTATTTGGATAACATGTAACATAATTATTTAATCACACAAACACCATAATAAAGAAGAAGAAAAAAAAAGGACGCATATTATCATGGATAGACCTAATACCTGCATAGACCTTGCAAATGTAAATGCAAAGTTATTCAGACACTCATTTTCGTAATTCATCGTATTCTCACCACCTCCTAATTAAAGAATTTGAACACGTTCCGCCCTTGATCAGGATGAATTTTTTTTATTGTCACATCGTAAATTGCGTGCTCCTCTTTTTTCACATGCTGTAGAAGAAGAAATACACATGGTCAGCGCGGTGTCAAATATTAATATTGCCTAAATTATTTATGACCTTTGTGCTTTTCTTTTATTTATTTAATTTTACATTAATACCTCTTAAAATGGTATTGCAGTTATATTCCCTTAATTCTTCTTAAAGAGTTATTAGCTAGTTCTGTTAGAACCCGAATTATATATATTTATAATGGTATTTTGGTATTGCAGTTATATTAGCTAGTTCTGTTCACTAATTTATTCACAAATTTTTTTAGACACATGCTAAGTTATTTACTAATTAATATAATAAATAACACCATATATTAATATTTTAAAATTAATATAAACTAAATATTTAAATAAATAAGTAAAATTCAATCACGAAATTGATATTTTAAATACTTGGTAAATAAAGCTGGGACACGGTCTTCTGTCCCCCGGTGAGAAATAGACACTTCATTTAAAATTTTTTCCAAAAATAGAATCCTCACTTCGGCTCTCTCTTCCTCTGTTTCCCCATAATATTTTACTTCAACTCCGATTACTCAAAGCTAAATCTGCAAACTTTATATCATCTTTTTTATTTTATATTTTATATTTTATTTTATTTCTTCTTGGTGTTGTTGTTGTTTCGCAAGTGAATTTCACCATACCCCTGATTTCTTCTTCTTCCTTGCTTTTATTTTATTATGGATAATCACACTCATGGTTAATACTTAAAATCTTCTTCTTCTTTTTATTTTTTATTTTTTTTAATAGATAATTATACTTATGGCTAAAAGGTAAAAACTAAAATTAATTGCATACTTTTGGACCATTTGGTGGCGAGACCTTCACGACTAAACCACTAATCTCAATGATGGGTTTCTTTCCTCTTTCTTTTTCGTTCTTTCATATTCTGGTTGTGGGTTTTCAGATTTTATTTTTTATATGGTTGCTCTTGGGAGCCATTATTCGTGAGATGGTCGATGATTTAAGAGTGCTGAAATCAACAAATTCTGTTTCTAGACTATTTAACTGTTGAAGTTAAATGCAAGAGAGAAGAGGAAGACATGGAGCAAGCAGAAGGGAAAAATGGAAAAGAAACCAACGGCAATTAACTTCTGTTTCCTTCAAAATTTTAGACGATGTGTCGACATTTTATTAAAAGTACAGCACAGGAAAGGATACACCAAAGTGGAACAGAGAATCCACGTCCACAAAGGATAATATTATATTTCTAAAAGTTATGCCGACACCAGCAAAAAAAAAAAAAAAAAAAAAAAGATATGCCGACACATACGTAAGCTTTAGATTTAATTGTCCCATTAAAAGTTTTGTTGATTAGATAACTTGATATAATATTATTTATATTTTTTAATAAGAATATATATATATATATATTATCCATTTTGACAATACGAATAATATTGAAAAACAAAAACAAACATGAAATACCACTAAAAAACAAGCAGATAAGATCCTTATAAGCTGAACATAATCAGAAATATGAAATTATGCTTTAATCCGGTAGTCAAACATATCATTTGTTAAACTGATATTAGAACCTGACCTGATGATCAGCAAGATCTGGAGGCACAATAATTAGTCTTCTTCCTTGACTCTTCATGCCTTTAATACCTTCACGTAATCCTGCATAATTCAAACCCTTTTGATTGCTTGGTTTGGCGAGAATTTTCAATGTGTACATGGACTGTGATGTAAATAGTACACAAATCGGAAAAGGCTTGCTGTGTATATGACAAATTTATTTATTTAATAGTGGGTCAACCCAAAAATAAGTTTATAGTGACTCTTCTGTCCAATATAGTAATATTTATGCGTTCATCTATTTTCTCCTTTCAATAAAGATTGTATTTTTGATAAGGATCATTTTTATTATTGTTCTTTTTCTTAGTTTTAAAGTAGATGATTGTTTATATTTTAGATTTGATAAAAAAATTTTAGTAATTCACAAAGTCATTGAGAATGTTTTTAGATGTAGGAGTTATTGTATACATAAACAAATAATTTAAAATTGAATTGGTTTTTAATTTTTGTTGGCATTGTTTTTTTCCCTTCTTAACATTTGTAATTAAATGATATATTTAATTAATTTTAATTACTGTCAACAGATATTAACAAATCATTGATATAAGAAAACTATATGCAATTTAGAAGGAAAAAAAAAAGATAAATGAATTTATTATCAAACAAATATTGCCACCTCAATATTATGATAAGGTGAACTAAATATTCCACCAAATCAAAATTGTACATATATAATATTGGAAATTGATTTGTCAAATATTAAAGGTGTGCCATCTAAACCAATGAGTTAATGCTAAAATTCTAATTTCAGTGAAACATAATACTAAAATTCTAATTAGACAAGTAAAACTTATAACCTTTACTATATTACTAAAAGTTCAATATAAAATGAAAATTATGCTCTCAACATATCAAAACTTTCTATGTGCATAAATATATATTTTTGGTCTCAAGAAACGTAATAAATTCTGCCTTTTACCTGTACCAAGTTTCTCTAAGGTGATCTCCTTTTCATCTTCGCCATATATGTAGTTCTTTTCCTCACCAAAGAGTGCATAGTCCATAACAAACTGCAAGTGCAAGTTACAATCAATTACAGGTACAAAATCAAGGAAATTTCTACGGTTCCAATAATTAATTATTAAGATGGTATATAATTTGCCAATTGATATACATATATATATGCTTCTCATTTGCTCATTAACTTTCTTGGTATTATATATAATAAAATTCTAATAAAAAATCCTCAGTATTTTAAATTGAAGATAAGTACACTAAATTATTAAAGTCTTTAAATTTGATAAGTCATATTATATCATATCAAATTTAAAAGGTTTTAAATGATTAAATTTACTTATATAAGTTAAATATATACATATATATATAGATATATATAATTTTATTCTCCATGTCTTTAATGTCCATGTAGGCAATATTTTCCTCAAACAAGACTAATAATAATTTTCAAATGGATTACATAAGATGGCGTTGACTAGTAGGATATACTACGTATATACATATTAGAAAATGAACAAACCTTGCGACCCATTTCAATACGGCTTTGATCTTGGCCTGTTCTAATATCTGTGTACATGATGCCATTTTCATGGGTATAATCACTGCTATTTGTAATTTCGTGAGAACCTGGATATATTTTCAACATGACAATAATTATACTCGCATGCATTTCACACAAAAGGTTTGTATAATCAATTAATGCAACAACATTAATTTCACCAATTACCTCTTCCACTAAATTTTGGGAACTTATCAGATACCACATAGTCCATTTTTTTATGATTAACATAGTACATGTGTTGATTAGATTTCATCTGCGAACTGCCCGCACCAAAAAAAAAAAAAAAAGATTAGATTGGAAAACTAAAAAACCGTAAGCAACATTTGTGAATCACCAACGCAATAAAAATTACCTGTGGAGACTTCTAAGCTTTAGCTGCCAATTGGAAGTCTCTTGCCTGGAAAAAGCTACACCAAGAAGACTGGTTTTGTCTGTCGGAAAATTCATTGTCGTATTTCTCGGTTTAGTTTAGAACATATATATATCTATATATATATATATATATTGTAATTCCTTTAAAGAAATCATGCTTAATTAAAATACAGAAGAGAGGTAAAAGAGATGAGAGTACAAGGATTAGGAAACGATTGGTTCAAAGTGAGAGATGATGCAGAGAATTTGGTCGGCACGGTGGCGAGAGATTTAATCTTCCAGGCAAAATGATGTCTTGCCCAGCTCTTGGACGAAGCGAGAAGAGCGATACGGAGAAACGATGTCTTGGTGGTGCGAGAGCGTGCAGTGCTCATGATTGCCATGGCTTCTATGAGGTTCAATTTGTTGATAATGCTCGGCTATAGGTGGGAATTTAAATTGATCGGGATCTTCTTCTCATTTATGTTTCACCTAAACGTTTGAGAGTCACATGTGTCAATTTAATAATTATATGGTGAAGATTGAATTCTGATTTTCATTAACTTCCAAATAATTTTTTTTTTTGGGCATTAAATGATTGTAAACTTCAATTTAATTATTGTACGATAAATTAAAACAATTAATAAATACAACATTTTTTTTATTTTTTTTGCCCTACATTTTTTTTTTTTCATTTGGGTTTCTTATACCAATAAAAAAAAAATGGCACCTTGGGTGATATGAAATATAAAAAACTTAAAAAGAAAAAAAATGTAAAACAAATCACCAGCTAAAAATTTTATTGACATTTGGATTGTTGGAGTTAAGAAGAAAACTAAAGTTAAAAAAGAAAAAAAAGAAAAAATAAAAAAAAAACAACAACAACGACTAAGAGAATAAATCTTGTGGTTTAATTTGCTAGTTGTAACATTCCATTAAATTATGTAAATTGAGAAAGAAAAAGAATACACTGATAAATGAACGATAAATCTTGACCTTTTATATTAGCTGCTACATGTTATTAAATGCTTAAAAATTTAGTTAAAGCTTAGATGAAAAAAAAACAAAAATCCTTGTCTGAATAAGATAATGCAAAAAAATAGTATTAAAACATTGATTGATTAAGTTGTCAAATATATTGATTTCGTTGGTGAATCTCTAACATTTACATCAATTCTATGATCTTATTTGACCAGACTTAAAAGAACAAAAATTACTTTATAAAAGAAACACAGATATTATTTGCCAATTATGTGGCAGATGGTAATTGGTTAGCTTTTAAATGTTGATCAATCAAAATTTACCGCATGATTACTTATGAATGTATTATTATTTAAATGTTAACTAAAGATTATAAGTTTACTTTCCATGTCCTTTTCACCACTGGTCCCCTCACCTCAAATTTTGCTATTTTTTATTTATTATTATTGTTTTTTAAATTTTGTTATACATTTACTAGTTTGCCCATTAAAGATTGACGGTGTCCTCTCCCCCCTCCCTTCGAAGTACGGTAACTTTTTATCATTTTTATACTCATTGTAATGTTTATTTAGCTATTATTTTTTTTAATTAAAGAAAGGTTGATCTGTCAGTTTTTTAATTTTTACTGCACCTTTTTTTTTTCCTAAATTTCTATTTACTTTAGTTTATTATTCTTAACAAAACGAATTTTTTTCAAGAATTATGTTTAATTTTCTTTTTCTTAAAGATTTAATTAAATTATTATGATTTCCAAATCATATAAGCCAAAAGCATTGAAATTAGTTTTTCCTAAACATTTTTTTAAGTTTATTTTTTTAATATTTAACCAAGCTTAGTTTAGAGGACACTCTAATAATTTGGACTGTGAGAATAAAAGATTACGCATCTTATATATTTGTATCTCTCCCAAATAAAAATTAGGCAATAATCTACTAATATTTTACAGAGGCGGTGCCCCCCATCAAAATTTTTGTGGCTTCGCCACCACTTTTCACATTTTTATTTTATTTTATACGGCCCTATTTATTGTAAAATGTCAAAAATAGTCAAAATTTTTCTTTCTCTCTCTTTACTTTTTTTTCTAAATTTTAATACTTATTGCAATCAAACTTAAAACATTTTTAATGAAAAATACTGTTTTGCTTTTGTTATTGTTAAAATTTGACATTGACATAAACTTTTTAATTTTAAATATCAATGTCAGTGCTAAAAACAGTTCATTCTTTACTACTTTTTTTTTTTTTTCTTTTCTAGAGGTGAATGGCCTTAATTCTCTTAGAAAAATATATATTTCTATTCAAAATTTTTAACAACTGAAACAAGATTTTTTTTTTATTTTTAAATGCTGTTCTTTCAGGTAAAAAAAAAAAAAAAAAAACCAATCTTTTTACTTATATTTTTAGTACATTTTTAAATAATTTTATTTCATCCCACAAAGAACATTTTTCAAACTTTTATTTTTTAGTCTATCCTCATAATTTTCTTTAGCTATTTTTGTAAATAAAAAAACTTTTAAAAATTCATTTTTGAGGATATATTTTTAAAAGTTAATCTTCATAAAACATAACAAAAATAATAAATGAACATAAAAGTTGAACATTAAAACATGACACTATATTTATTATATATTAAAATTTAACATTTCGATATTGATAGAAATATTGAAAGTTTAAAATATGAAAATATCAATGAAAATATCAAAAATTATCAAATATCGATAAAAATTTATAAAAAAATAATAGAAATTGATAAAAATTTATTTAAAAAATTAAAATTTTTTATTGAAACTTTATAATTGGCTTAGTAATTAATTAATTATCAAATTGACAATTAAAATTGCAAAACTATTGAATAGATATTATATTTCTCTCAATCAATTAAGTTATAATAAGTGTTAATTGTTAAAAATATACTATTATTAATAAAAAATTAAAAAATAAATATTTAATAAAATTATTTATTAATTAAGATATATAGAACAATTATTATAATTACATTATATTTTATAATTGTCATTTGAATATTATAAAAAACTCTTAAATGGTTGAAAATTGTTCGTATCTTCCTTATTCTTATTTTAAAATGTAAAATATAAAAAGTAATAATTAAAATATGTACCTCCTTAGTAATTTTGCATGTAATTATTAATATATAATCGATACAAAAATTTGAATTTTATTTTGTAGAAAATATATTTCTTATATATCTTTCAATTTTTATCTATGTTCTAATTTTATCTACTTTATAATATTTATACATAAATTAAATTTATTATTTTAAAAAAATAATATGTAGATAAACTTGTAATTTGTGATATTAATTTTCTTTAAAAATATGATAGGTAGACTTATTTAATATAATTTTGGATATTATTTGTTAAGTGAATTTTTTTTTATTTGCCTAATTATTGAAAAGCAATTAAAAGGTCAAAAAAAATATCAATGATATTAATTTAGCAAAAATTTTTACTAAATATCGATAATATTTATAAAAAAGTTTGATAAAAAATTTTAACAAATAAAATCATATATATTTTCAAAATTTCTATAGAAATTAATAAAAATTTCTTGAAAATTTTAAAAATTTCTATAAAAATTATGCATTTTCCAACCAAATTGTGAAGAATTTGCTATGTATATTGTGATGGAAATTTTCATAAAAATTGTAGTGAAATATTGAAAATTTCAGTAGATATTATGAAAATTATATCTATTTCTACTAGGAAACTCAATTTTTTTTCGATGTGTCTTAAAAAAACATTTCATGCAAATTTAACAAAAAATTTTGATATTTTAAACTCTATTATATACCACATGTATTATTAAAACCACAAATATTTAAGTGAAGCTATTAGGAACAACCCTCATCCTTAATAATAATTGATCAGGGCTTACGTTTAATGTGGTAGGCCTTTCCTACCAAATAATCTTCCCTTACAAATAAACAAATGATACGAAAGATTCATGCCAATAAAATATGAAAGATGCATGATGATAGTGTCATATCGACGAAAAATTTACTTTTCGATTGGGATCCTACACAAGCGACGTGAGACAAATAATGTACATTGGTACATGTGTCTTGATTTGTTTAGATCTTGGTAGATAATAAATTTATTTTTTGTTATTTTTATTTTTAATTTTTTGATTAATTAACTTATTTTGTTTAGGATTTATATTTTTTCAAAATGGTAGTTGAAAAAATAGCATAAAAAATATATAAACAAAATTGGACATAGTTTCAAAATAATATTTTTGTTTTCTTCTTCAATTTGTAATTAAATAAGAATATCTAATTTACGGCTTTCCACAGAATTCTATATATATCTATGAGATCGAGTATGGAATTTTGTTTACTCACTTTAAATTGAGTATCCGTTCCCCTCCTTTTCCTGCTAAGATTGGAAATCCTGTATTTTACATATCCATACAATTGAGTCCTTGGGTTTCCGAAATAATGTAAAAAGAAGTGCTTCGAGTCATTGCTATTTGACTCGGACCTGTTCTAAAGACATAGTTTCAAAATAATATTTTTGTTTTCTTCTTCAATTTGTAATTAAATAAGAATATCTAATTTATCATTCGAATAAAATATCAATCTACAGAGTTTAAGTAATGAAGGAAAAACTGAAAAACAAAAAAAAACCAAATTAATAAGCACTTAAATCTGTTGAATGATATAATCATATAAAAGAAAAAAGAATATCCAAGACCGTCCAACCGGTTTGGACCCGACCATTAAATTCAAGAAATTGTGAGAGAGAAAGTAATTAGGTTCATCTTGCTAGGTTTCGATTGTAGAAGAGAAAACCATAAACTATATCTATATATATATATATATATATGATATATTTTAAAAGGGAAAGCCACCAAATACTTACGATGAAAAAAAAAAATCTTTCTTTTGTTGAAATGCCTGGTTTTATCTTTTTTGTGAAGTTTATAATTAAAGTTTAAAATTTCAATATTGATGGAAATATTAAAGATCCAAATATGAAAATTTTCATAGAAATATTAAAAATATCGATAAAAACTCATAAAAATAATGAAAATTGATGAAAATTTATTTAAAAGATAGAAATTTTTGTTGAAACTTTAGTATTAGTCTATTTAATCAATCATAAATATTACTAAAATATTAAATAGATATTATATTTCTCTTAATCAATTGATTTATAATAAGCAGTAAAATAAACTATTATTAACAAAAATATACAAATATATATATATATAGTTGATAAAATTGTTTATTAATTAAAATAAAAAAATTATTATAATTATATTATATTTCATAAATGTCATCTTAATACTTATAGAATTCATAAGTGGTTTAAGATATAAAATATGAAAATTAATTATTAAAAAATTATCTCCTTCATAATTGTCATGTAATTATTAATATGTCAACTATAAAAATCTTGCATTAAATATGGTTGTCCTTAATGTTTAGTATAATATATTTCATTATTTTTTTATTCTTTTTGCTTAATATTATTAATTTAAATGTTATCAATATCAATTATATATAATATTGTATTTCCATATTATTATTTTATATTATTTTTTTTCATTCTTATATAGTCAATTATTAATTTGTAATTATGGAATTTTAATGACTCCATTTCATATAAAATATATAGCAAGTATATATCTATTGTATCAATCAATAAAATTTACTAAAATTATTCAATTCAATTCACTATGTTTTATTTAAATGATTAAATATTTAAAAGATAATTAAAAAGTTAAAAAAAGATATATCACTAAAGTTAATTTGATAAATTTTTTTTTACTAAATATCAATAATATTGATAAATTTTTTTGATAAAAGATTTTAAAAAATTTCATAGATGTTTACAAGATTTCCATAGAAATTTTAAAAATTTACAAGAAATTTCTAAAATTTTGATGAAAATTATGGATTTTTTTAACTAAATTAGTAAGCAAAATATTTAAAATTTTGATATTGATATAAATATCGAGGGATTAAAACATGAAAATATAAAAAATTATCGAATATCAATAAAAACTCATAAAAAAGATGGAAATTAATGAATTTTTTTTTAAAACAAAAATTTTTATTGAAATTTTAGAATTAATTTTTTAATTAATTAATTATTAAATTGATGATTAAAATTGTAAAAATATTGAATGAATATTATAATTTTCTTAATCAGTTAATTTTATAATAAGCAGTAATGGTCAAAGATATACTATTATTAATAAGGAAATATGCCCAAAAAAATAAAATAAAGGCATATTTAATAACATTATTTATTAATTAAGATGGATAAAATAACCATCATAATTATATAATATTTTATAACTGTAATTTCAATGCCTTAAAAAATTCTTGTATAGTTAAGAATTGTTTGTATTCTCCTTGTTATCATTTTAAAATATGAAATGTAAAAAGTTAAAAAGTCATTATTAAAAATTATTTGCTTGATAATTTTGCATATAATTATTAATATACTATCGATATAAATACTTGATAGTTAAATTTGCAGAGAATATATTCTCCATATATCTTTCAATTTTTACCTACATTTTAATTTTTTATTTACTTTATAATATTTGTACAAATATTAAATTTATTATTGTAAAAAAATAATAACAAATAGATGAATTTATAACTTATGATATTAATTTTCTCTAAAAATATGAATGATAGACTTGTTTAATATAAAGTTGTACATTATTTATTAAATATGATTTTTTTTATTTTCTTAATTATTGGTAGATAAGTAAAAGGTCAAAAAACAATTATCAATAATATTAATTTGGCAAAAAATTTGACTAAATATCAATATTATTTGTAAAAATTTTTGATAAAATTTTTATAAAAAAATCGGTATTTCTAAAATTTCATGAAAATTTTAAAAATTTCTATGGAAATTATAAATATTTTTAATTAAATTGTGAGGGATTTGATGTGAATATTATGATATAAATTTTTATAAAAATTACGACTAAATATCTGAAATTTAGTGGGTATTATAAAAATTATACTCTTTTACATTTGAGAGTTAAATTTTATTTTTATGTGTTTAAAAAATAAAAATTTTATAAAAATTTTATGGAAAATTTTGATATTTTAAAGTATAATACTGGTGTATAATGCAAAGGACAAGAACGTCTCCTGTCACTTATTTTCCTTATCATTCTGAGGAATGCTATATGACAGCCAATTTATATTTATCAATTTATTTACATATAAGAAAAATAATTTCTTAATATATTAATATTAAAAATAATATATAAATAAAAAATAATTTTTAAAAAAAAGTAAAGTTCAATGTAAGCTAATGTAATATTAACATATAATTTGTTATGCTAGTTGGTAAATAAAATAGCAAATAAATTGATTGTGCTATAGTCAAGTCAATGGTTCAAGCGATTCCTACTTACTCAATGACAACTTTCAAAGTCCCTAGAAGTGTTTGTGATGAGCTGGATGCCTTGGCTAGGAGGTTTTGGTGGGTCTCAAATACAAACTCAATAGGTTTCTTGGCTTTCAAAGCTTGGAAAGATATATGTAAGCCGAAAAAGCTAGGAGGTTTAGGGATTAGGAGGTTCAGGGACTTCAACTCTGCTCTTCTGGCCAAACTTGCATGGAATATTGCTGTTGGGAGTGATAAGCTTTGGGTCAGGTTGCTCTTTGCCAAATATCTCAGAGGAAAGTCATTTTTTGAATGCAATCAGAAAAAAGGAGATTCTTGGATGTGGAAGGGAATCCTAAGTTCTAGGAACCTTATAAAGAGTGGGTCTTGTTTTAAACTCGGAAATGGAGCCTTTATAAAGTTCTAGACTGACCATTGGCTCTCTGACTTT